>NC_048579.1:72241618-72254118 GCF_013265735.2 Oncorhynchus mykiss | reverse complement strand
ACACACACACACACACACACACACACACACACAGGTGGATCCAGGCAGGTACCTTGCAGCCGCAGGCAGCCAGAGCAGGAGCCAGCACCAGGCTGATCTTGTCCCCCACTCCACCTGTCGAGTGTTTATCCACCATTAGCCCCTCCCACTCTGCCGGCCATGACATCACTTCCCCTGACATCATCATCTCCTTCGTCAGTGCGAGAGTCTCCTCTGCTACCATTCCCTTCAGCCAGATTGCCATCAGCATGGCTCCTATACACACACACACACACACAAGCAAACACACACACACACACACACACATGCAGACACACACACACACACACGCACGCACGCACACACACGCGCACACACACATACACACATCAGATCAGAATTTCAACTGTAGAGTAGAGTGCAGGTTTTGGCCTGAGCTTGACTATTGATACTCAGTCTAAAGTGTGTGGGGGTCTTCTTCTCTGCAGACCTATAATAACTTGCCTTATCTGGCATCCCACCCACTGTGACTCTGAGACCTACCTGCACGTCGCTGGATGGTGTGTGTGTGTGTGTGTGTGTCTGCATGTGTGTGTGTGTGTGTGTGTGTGTTTGCTTGTGTGTGTGTGTGTGTGTGTGTGTGTGTGTGTGTACCAATCTGGCTCTCTTGGATGGTCTTGTCCTTGACACCCTGTACGAAGTCTCGGATCTCCCCAGCACTCAGCTGTTCACCGTTCCGTTTCTTGCGGATGTGTTCTGGGAAAGTGGCTTTGCTCTGCTCGTGGTGCGCCATCCCTGCAGCTCACTGACACACAGCGGACTGACACACAGATGACTGACACACAGCGGACTGACACACAGCGGACTGGCACACAGCGGACTGACACACAGCGGACTGACACACAGCGGACTGACACACAGCTGACTGACACACAGCTGCATGTGACAAGTAGGAGAGGAAAATACACGAGGGATTGTTTTAAATCACTAAACTATTGTGTGTGTGTATGTTTCAACAGAATCGGCGGAATGAATACACCCCTGATCAGCGTAAATACAGTTCACTCTCATAACTGCCACGTTGCGTTCCTTCTCTCCCTTTGCTTGTGGACTTCAATGTACAACACATGTGACCAGGCAAAAAAACATTTCCACGCCAAACCTCTACAAACAACCTACATCTTTGTTACCATATTATCTAAAATAACGGCATACATCGTCAGCATAGTTAATAGAACTAACTCGTTAGTAAACCTGCTACAATCATGTAGTAACGTCAGTGTAACAGTCAGTTAATAGTTACACAAGTGGGCCCCAGTGGCAAT
Organism: Oncorhynchus mykiss; assembly: GCF_013265735.2. Classification (NCBI taxonomy): domain Eukaryota; kingdom Metazoa; phylum Chordata; class Actinopteri; order Salmoniformes; family Salmonidae; genus Oncorhynchus; species Oncorhynchus mykiss. Next base: position 72,252,814 of record NC_048579.1, on the reverse strand, counting down.
AAATGAGTAATACCAAAATCTTACCTTGACTTAGAAGAGTTCTAGTGTTGTCTTGGAAAGTCTGTTTGACCAGGGCGTTTCTGTTGGCTGAACTAGTCAGCTGAACTTGCCAGAAAAATGAAACTGAAAAAATATATATAATAATAATAACAATAATAATCTCTCTCTCTTGCTCTATTTCTCTCTTGCTTCTACTTCATTTTGGAAGGAATTCATTTGTTCAAAACTGTTCAACTATTGTCTTTCTCTCTCTGAGTCAACAACCCATGTCATGGGTTTCTCCCCTTTCCTGTCGGGTTGTGATTGGTCCATTTGCTGCCATCTAGTGGACATGTTGCACTATTGCCCTCATCTATGTCTGGACCGTTATTGTCCACGTTTGCACTGTTCTAATGTACTATGGAAAAAGATGGCTCTCCTATTCTTGGCACTTTGCCCAGTCATATTTAAGCTTAGAACTACCTTTCTAGGCATTCTGATGCTTCTAGCTTTGAGTTAAATTTGTTGGTAGCATATCTACAGTATTTCACTTTTTAATGTGTATTGTATTGCTTACTGGGTGTTGTCCAATGAATGCTGTAACCACTCCCTCTTCAAATCAGGGCTGATTGGAAAAATATGTTGAAAAGAGAACATTGTATTATCATTTCTTTGTACTCTCTGAGGAAGGCCATGCAGCCGAAATGCTTTTTAAACTTTGTTTCCATTGAACATGCCATACAAATAAAGACATTGTAATTAATTGTATGAAGAGTACCTTGGTCCTCCTTTCTTTTTGATGACCAATTTACCCCTTTTACCAAAGAGCATCTTCTGTCTACCAAGTCTACTATTGTGTACCTCAGCAGAGCTTCCCTTCCTCCTCTTCTTTTCTGTGTCTGTTAAGGTTTCCTACCTGTACCGGAACGCTGCTCCTGAACACTGTCATGTCTTCCAACCTTGAGAACACACTGGTCAAATACCCCTCTCTGTCTGTCTGTATGGAAGGACTAGTGACCAATGGGTGTGAGTGGTGGAGTGGGTCAGTTAGTCATTAACTACGACAGTAGTCACAACCCATCACGAATCAGAAGGGGAAACAGTCATTTTGACGTAAAAACATCTGACCCTACCATTTCGCATCATCCCAATAGCCTCACCCCATCGCCTAACCCTCACCCCCTCCCTCCCTTTACCCTCACCCCATCCCCTTACCCTCAACCCCTCCCTATACCCTCACCCTCACCCCCTCCCCTTACCCTCACCCCCTCCCCTTACCCTCACTCCATCCCCTAACCCTCACCCCCTCCCCTTACCCTCACCCCCTCACTTACCCGCACCCCATCCCCTTACCCTCAACCCCTCCCTTTACCCGAACCCCCTCCCTTTACCCTCACCCCCTCACATCAAACCTATAATCCAGTATATTAACTCTATCCATTATCATTAATCTTTACCTGTCTTCCTCTACCTGAACCCTCCCTGAACCCTCCCTGACCCTGGTCTGTACCTGTCTTCCTCTACCTGAACCCTCCCTGATCCTTACATCTGACCCTGGTCTGTACCTGTCTTCACCTACCTGAACACTCCCTGACCCTGGTCTGTACCTGTCTTCCTCTGAAAGCACTGAACTGAGCTTTTAGAATTTGAGCAATTCCAGGGCGGCTGGTGGGAGGAGCTACAGGAGGACGGGCTCATTGTAATGGCTGGAATGGAATTGATGGAATGGTATCAAACATATGGAAACCAGGTTTGACTCTGTTCCAATTTTTCCATTCCAGTCATTACAATGAGCCTATCCTCCTATATCTCCTCCCACCAGCCTCCACTGAGCAATTCAATGTTAGCGCCCAAAGTGTCTTCAGTCATACAGAAACACTCTGGTCCTGGTTAGCGGTGGTAGTCGACCTGGTGTTGGTCATCAGAGTAGGCTTGTCTTGGTTCAGGAAGGCAATGATTTGTACGGGGTAGGCGAGGTTTGTATGTGCATAGGCCTGGTTTGGTTCAGGGCAGTCAGGGTCAGGGTTTCACAATGGTACTCAGAGCAAAATCAGATGACTACCATTTCTCAGCTTGGCTTTCTGACCAACAGGCTGGTATACAGTGGGGCAAAAAAGTATTTAGTCAGCCACCAATTGTGCAAGTTCTCCCACTTAAAAAGATGAGAGAGGCCTGTAATTTTCATCATAGGTACACTTCAACTATGACAAAATGAGAGAAAACAATCCACAAAATCACATTGTAGGATTTTTAATTAATTAATTTGCAAATTATGGTGGTAAATAAGTATTTGGTCAATAACAAAAGTTTATCTCAATACTTTGTTATATACCCTTTGTTGGCAATGACAGAGGTCAAACGTTTTCTGTAAGTCTTCACAAGGTTTTCACACACTGTTGCTGGTATTTTGGCCCATTCCTCCATGCAGATCTCCTCTAGAGCAGTGATGTTATGGGGCTGTTGCTGGGCAACACAGACTTTCAACTCCCTCCAAAGATTTTCTATGGGGTTGAGGTCTGGAGACTGGCTAGGCCACTCCAGGACCTTGAAATGCTTCTTACGAAGCCACTACTTCGTTGCCCGGGGGGGGTGTTTGGGATCATTGTCATGCTGAAAGACCCAGCCATGTTTCATCTTCAATGCCCTTGCTGATGGAAGGAGGTTTTCACTCAAAATCTCACAATACATGGCCCCATTCATTCTTTCCTTTACACGGATCAGTCGTCCTGGTCCCTTTGCAGAAAAACAGCCCCAAAGCATGATGTTTCCACCCCCATGCTTCACAGTAGGTAGGGTGTTCTTTGGATGCAACTCAGCATTCTTTGTCCTCCTAACACGACGAGTTGAGTTTTTACCAAAAAGTAATATTTTGGTTTCATCTGACCATATGACATTCTCCCTTCTGGATTGTCCCTTCTCTTCTTCTGGATCATCCAAATGCTCTCTAGCAAACTTCGGACATGAACTGGACATGTACTGGCTTAAGCAGGGGGACATGTCTGTCACTGCAGGATTTGAGTCCCTGGCGGCGTAGTGTTTTACTGATGGTAGGCTTTGTTACTTTGGTCCCAGCTCTCTGCAGGTCATTCACTAGGTCCCCCCGTGTGGTTCTGGGATTTTTGCTCACCGTTCTTGTGATCATTTTGACCCCACAGGGTGAGATCTTGCGTGGAGCCCCAGATCAAGGGAGATTATCAGTGGTCTTGTATGTCTTCCATTTCCTAATAATTGCTCCCACAGTTGATTTCTTCAAACCAAGCTGCTTACCTATTGCAGATTCAGTCTTCCCAGCCTGGTGCAGGTCTACAATTTTGTTTCTGGTGTCCTTTGCCAGCTCTTTGGCCTTGGCCATAGTGGAGTTTGGAGTGTGACTGTTTGAGGTTGTGGACAGGTGTCTTTTATACTGATAACAAGTTCAAACAGGTGCCATTAATACAGGTGGAGTGGAGGACAGAGGAGCCTCTTAAAGAAGAAGTTACAGGTCTGTGAGAGCCAGAAATCTTGCTTGTTTGTAGGTGGCCGAATACTTATTTTCCACCATAATTTGCAAATAAATTCAATGAAATTCAATTAAATTCAAATAATAAAGCTGGTCGACCTCACACTCTTGAGTGTAAGGCAGAGAGCTCAACGGTACAGAAAAAACAGTGGTCCTATATAGCAGACCTAAAAATGCTTAGTCATGGCTGGTTCCACCCCTCCCATGCAGATCGGGGCATCATAAGCTAACTTGGGTTCATCTTATGGTTATGTTCACCGGGTGTTGTTAGACTGTACCCTGGCTTAGATTCTCAGAAACAAAAAGTATTAGAAACAATAGGGGTTTGTTTTGTTTCTCAGGCTCTCTCTATCTCGGCTCACACCATGTCCTTGACTATACCCACAGACCAGCTGCAGGGAGCTAGAGGGGAACCATCCCTTTACAGAAGCACAGCATTTGTAGTTATGAAAATCTCTTACTATTGTTAAGCATATAATTCAACAATCAATATTCAACAAAGCAGGTAAATACGTAATATTTCCCTTACAGTTTTCACACATCAAAGTTCCTGTAGATTGTTAAACAGGATCTCACATACTGCAGTTGCACCCAAACGGCTCTTATCTGTATGCCCAGACCCATGACTAAGTCACACAAGACAAGCCTATACTAAAATATAACAATGGATAATTATCCAAGTAAAAACAGCATAGTATGTTCAATTAAACAACATGGTAGTTAATTCAATAATTTCCTCTATAATGGTTAAGTTTCTTAAGGCAAAAACAATAGTGAGGGTGATTAGTCGGGGTGGATGTGGGTGTATAACACAAACTTCTAGCAACCCCAAGGTTGAGTGTTTGAATCTCATCACGGAAAACTTTAGCATTTTAGCTAATTAGCAACATTGAAACAAATGTTTAGCTACGTTGGAACTACTTATCAAGTTCGCTAACCCTTCCCCTAACCTTAACCTCTAGAGCTAGTTAGCGTTAGACACCTAGCTGTTAGCAACAACAAATTGTAATTCGTGACATGTCATACATTTAACAAATTCGAAACATATTGTATTATGAATTGTAATTAATAACATATCAAACAAAATGGATAATGGACATCCACAAAAGAAGATACCATACCACAGTAAATGGAGTGTTTTGGTTTATATACGCACAAAATAATACGATATGCTCTGAGACCATGTTGAGAAAACCAGGCACAGCTCATCACCCGTCTAACACCATCCCTACAGTGAAGCATGTTGGCAGCATCATGCTATGGGGATACTTTTCAGCGGCATGGACTGGGAGACTGGCAAGGACAGAGAAACAATGAATGGATCCAAATACAGGCAAATCCTTGATGATGACCTGCTTCAGAGTGCAAACAACTTTAGACTGAGGCAAAGACTTACGTTCCAACAGAACAATGACCCCAAACATACAGCCAAAGCAATACTGGAATGACTTCAGAACAAGAATGTGAAAGTCCTTGAGTGGCCCAGCCAAAGCCCAGACTTGAACCCATTGAAAATCTGTGGATTGAAGGACTTGAAGATTGCTGTTTTTCGCTGCTCCCCTTCTTATTTAACAGAGCTTGAGAACAGAACAGAGCGTGAGAAAAGGAAGAATGAGAGAAAAAACATATCCAGATGTGTAAAGCTGATACAAACAAACCCAAGACAAAGCAAATCTGTAATCGCTGCCAAAGGTGCTTCTACAAATATAGACTCAGGGGTGTAAATACTTATGCAAATTTGATTTCTGTATTTAATTTTCAATACATTTGCTAAACATTTTTCTATGGATTGAGATGTAGCCTACATTGAGCCTTTATGATATGCTTTACAAATCAAACTACATTTTATTGGTCACGTACACATATTTATCAGATGTATGTGAGTGAGTAGTGAAATGCTTGTGTTGCAGCTCCAACAGTGCAGTAATATCTCCTTTCTGTAATGTTTCCTTTCTTTCTGTCACCAAATGTTTTCATAATATTCAAGTTACCAGGTTGTTAGGGCCATACTGGCCAAACATTTTGTTCTTATATTTATATGATAATAGAGATGTGTGGACAGGTGTATTCATATTTAGAAGCAATGTGGAAAGCAGTATCGTTGTTGTTTTGGAAGAATCTGTTGAGTTCATGCTGAGACAAACCAAAACGGAAAATCCCTACACACACGAATGAAACTGTCAGTGAAACTGATATAACACAGTCAGCTATCGATCAGCATTTGTCTTGGCTTACTGTGTGTGTTTTTGGATAACAGTCAGGAAGTCACGCCTGACATACTTCCGACCACAACTCTATCTTCCTGATTCCTGCTTACAAGCAAAAATTAAAGCAGGAAGCACCAGTGACTCGGTCTATAAAAAAGTGGTCAGATGAATCAGATGCTAAACTACAAGACTCTTTTGCTATCACAGACTGTAATATGTTCTGGGATTCTTCCGATGGCATTGAGGAGTACACCACATCAGTCACTGGCTTTATCAATAAGTGAATCGAGGACGTCATCCCCACAGTGACTGTACGTTCATACCACAACCAGAAGCCTAGGATCATAGGCAACATTCGCACCAAGCTAAAGGGTAGAGCTGCCGCTTTCAAGGTGCGGGACTCTAACCCGGAAGCTTATAAGAAATCCTGCTATGCCCTGCGACGAACCATCAAACAGGCAAAGCGTCAATACAGAGCTAAGATTGAATCATACTACACCGGCTCCGACGCTCGTCTTATGCGGCAGGGCTTGCAAACTATTACAGACTACAAAGGGAAGCACGGCCGTGAGCTGCCCTGTGACACGAGCCTACCAGACGAGCTAAATCACTTCTATGCTCGCTTCGAGGCAAGCAACACTGAGGCATGCATGAGAGCATCAGCTGTTCCCGACGACTGTGTGATCACGCTCTCCGTAGCCGACGTGAGTAAGTCCTTTAAACACGTTAGCATTCACAAGGCTGCGGGGCCATACGGATTACCAGGACGTGTGCTCCTGGCATGTGCTGCCTAACTGGCAGGGGTCTTCACTGACATTTTCAACATGTCCCTGATTGAGACTGTAATACAAACATGTTTCAAGCAGACCACCATGTTTCCTGTGCCCAAGAACACAAAGGCAACCTGTCTAAATGAACACAGACCCGTAGCACTCACGTCTGTAGCCATGAAGTGCTTTGAAAGACTGGTAATGGCTCACATCAACACTATTATCGTAGAAACCCTAGACACACACCAATTTGCATACCGCCCAAACAGATCCACAGATGATACAATCTCTATTGCACTCCATACAGCCCTTTCCCACCTGAACAAAAGGAACACCTATGTGAGAATGCTATTCAATGACTGCAGTTCAGCGTTCAACACCATAGTACCCTCAAAGCTCATCACTAAGTTAAGGATCCAGGTACTAAACACCTCTCTCTGCAACTGGATCCTGGACTTCCTGACAGGCCACCCCCAGGTGATGAGGGTAGATAGCAACACATCTGCCACGCTGATCCTCAGCACTGGAGCCCCCCAGGGGTGCGTGCTCATTCCCCTCCTGTACTCCCTGTTCACCCACGACTGCATGCCCAGGCACGACTCCAACACCATCATCTGGCCGGGTGGTGCCAGAATAACAACCTATACCTCAAAGTAACCAAGACTAAGGAGATGATTGTGGACTACAGGAAAAAGAGGACCGAGCATGCCCCCATTTTCATCGACAGGGCTGTAGTGGAGCAGGTTGAGAGCTTCAATTTCCTTGGTGTCCACATCAACAACAAACTAGAACGGTCCAAACACACCAAGACAATCGTGAAGAGGGCACGACAAAGCCTATTCCCCCTCAGGAAACTAAAAACATTTGGCATGGGTCCTGAGATCCTCAAAAGGTTCTACAGCTGCAACATCGAGAGCATCCTGACCAGGCGGTTTCAGAGGATGGCCCTAAAAATTGTCAAAGACCCAGCCACACCAGTCATACGCTACTGCTACTCTCTGTTCATCATATATGCATCGTCACTTTAACCATATCTAAATGTACAAACAACCTCAATCAGCCCGATTAACCGGTGTCTGTATATAGCCTCTCTACTGTATATAGCCTCTCTACTGTATATAGCCTCTCTACTGTATATAGCCTCTCTACTGTATAGAGCCTCTCTACTGTATATAGCCTCTCTACTGTATAGAGCCTCTCTACTGTATAGAGCCTCTCTACTGTATATAGCCTATCTACTGTATATAGCCTCTCTACTGTATAGAGCCTCTCTACTGTATAGAGCCTCTCTACTGTATAGAGCCTCTCTACTGTATATAACCTCTCTACTGTATATAGCCTCTCTACTGTATATAGCCTCTCTACTGTATATAGCCTCTCTACTGTATAAAGCCTCTCTACTGTATATAGCCTCTCTACTGTATAGAGCCTCTCTACTGTATATAGCCTCTCTACTGTATATAGCCTCTCTACTGTATAGAGCCTCTCTACTGTATATAACCTCTCTACTGTATATAGCCTCTCTACTGTATATAGCCTCTCTACTGTATATAGCCTCTCTGTACATAGCCTCTCTACTGTATATAGCCTCTCTACTGTATATAGCCTCTCTACTGTATATAGCCTCTCTACTGTATATAGCCTCTCTACTGTATAGAGCCTCTCTACTGTATATAGCCTCTCTACTGTATAGAGCCTCTCTACTGTATAAAGCATCTCTACTGTATATAGCCTCTCTACTGTATATAGCCTCTCTACTGTATAGAGCCTCTCTACTGTATAAAGCCTCTCTACTGTATAGAGCATCTCTACTGTATATAGCCCCTCTACTGTATAGAGCCTCTCTACTGTATAAAGCCTCTCTACTGTATAGAGCCTCTCTACTGTATATAGCCTCTCTACTGTATAGAGCCCCTCTACTGTATATAACCTCTCTACTGTATAGAGCATCTCTACTGTATATAACCTCTCTACTGTATATAGCCTCTCTACTGTATATAGCCTCTCTACTGTATATAGCCTCTCTACTGTATAGAGCCTCTCTACTGTATAAAGCCTCTCTACTGTATAGAGCATCTCTACTGTATATAGCCCCTCTACTGTATAGAGCCTCTCTACTGTATAAAGCCTCTCTACTGTATAGAGCCTCTCTACTGTATATAGCCTCTCTACTGTATAGAGCCCCTCTACTGTATATAACCTCTCTACTGTATAGAGCATCTCTACTGTATATAACCTCTCTACTGTATATAGCCTCTCTACTGTATATAGCCTCTCTACTGTATAGAGCCTCTCTACTGTATATAACCTCTCTACTGTATATAGCCTCTCTACTGTATATAGCCTCTCTACTGTATAGAGCCTCTCTACTGTATATAGCCTCTCTACTGTATAGAGCCCCTCTACTGTATATAACCTCTCTACTGTATAGAGCCTCTCTACTGTATATAACCTCTCTACTGTATATAGCCTCTCTACTGTATATAGCCTCTCTACTGTATATAGCCTCTCTACTGTATATAGCCTCTCTACTGTATAGAGCCTCTCTACTGTATATAGCCTCTCTACTGTATAGAGCCTCTCTACTGTATATAACCTCTCTACTGTATATAGCCTCTCTACTGTATATAGCCTCTCTACTGTATAGAGCCTCTCTACTGTATATAACCTCTCTACTGTATATAGCCTCTCTACTGTATAGAGCCTCTCTACTGTATATAGCCTCTCTACTGTATAGAGCCCCTCTACTGTATAGAGCCTCTCTACTGTATATAGCCTCTCTACTGTATATAGCCTCTCTACTGTATATAGCCTCTCTACTGTATAGAGCCTCTCTACTGTATATAACCTCTCTAATGTATATAGCCTCTCTACTGTATAGAGCCTCTCTACTGTATATAGCCTCTCTACTGTATAGAGCCCCTCTACTGTATAGAGCCTCTCTACTGTATAGAGCCTCTCTACTGTATATAGCCTCTCTACTGTATAGAGCCCCTCTACTGTATATAGCCTCTCTACTGTATATAACCTCTCTACTGTATATAGCCTCTCTACTGTATAGAGCCTCTCTACTGTATATAGCCTCTCTACTGTATAGAGCCCCTCTACTGTATATAGCCTCTCTACTGTATATAGCCTCTCTACTGTATATAGCCTCTCTACTGTATATAGCCCCTCTACTGTATATAGCCTCTCTACTGTATAGAGCCCCTCTACTGTATATAGCCTCTCTACTGTATATAGCCTCTCTACTGTATGTAGCCTCTACCGTATATAGCCTCTCTACTGTATAGAGCCTCTCTACTGTATAGAGCCCCTCTACTGTATAAAGCCTCTCTACTGTATGTAGCCTCTCTACTGTATATAGCCCCTCTACTGTATATAGCCTCTCTACTGTATAGAGCCTCTCTACTGTATATAGCCTCTCTACTGTATAGAGCCTCTCTACTGTACATAGCCTCACTACTGTATATAGCCTCTCTACTGTATATAACCTCTACTGTATATAGCCTCTCTACTGTATAGAGCCTCTCTACTGTATATAGCCTCACTACTGTATATAGCCTCTCTACTGTATATAACCTCTACTGTATATAGCCTCTCTACTGTATATAGCCTCTCTACTGTATGTAGCCTCTACTGTATATAGCCTCTCTACTGTATATAGCCTCTCTACTGTATAGAGCCCCTCTACTGTATATAGCCTCTCTACTGTATATAGCCTCTCTACTGTATATAGCCTCTCTACTGTATATAGCCCCTCTACTGTATATAGCCTCTCTACTGTATAGAGCCCCTCTACTGTATATAGCCTCTCTACTGTATATAGCCTCTCTACTGTATGTAGCCTCTACTGTATATAGCCTCTCTACTGTATAGAGCCTCTCTACTGTATAGAGCCCCTCTACTGTATATAGCCTCACTACTGTATATAGCCTCTCTACTGTATAGAGCCTCTCTACTGTATAGAGCCTCTCTACTGTATATAGCCTCTCTACTCTATAAAGCCTCTCTACTGTATGTAGCCTCTCTACTGTATATAGCCCCTCTACTGTATATAGCCTCTCTACTGTATATAACCTCTCTACTGTATAGAGCCTCAATACTGTATATAGCCTCTCTACTGTATAGAGCCTCTCTACTGTTATTTTTCAGTGTCTTTTTACTGTTGTTTTTCATTCTTTACTTACCTATTGTTCACCTAATACCCTTTTTGCACTATTGGTTAGAGCCTGTATGTAAGCATTTCACTGTATTCAACTGTTGTATTCCACGCACGTGACAAATAAACTTTGATTTGATTTGAGTAGCTTAACGGTTCCCCCAAGTTGGGCAAGCTAGCGCCTTTGACTGTCAGCCCAGATGATGTATGGTCGTACTGGTCACACACACACACACACAAAACATGAATGTTTTGCCCAGAAACAGGCTCCAGACAGAACAATAGTTCAATCATTGGTGTGCAGGATAAAACCTTTACTCTGTCTCCAGTTAACTTAAGAGGAACCAGTCAGTTCCTGTCAAGTATTGGCTGAGCTCCCAGACATCCTGGGGTCATTCTACACACCCAGAACAGTTACAACATGCCTCTATTAATGTGCACACACTTTTATATCTTATATTGATTTCTTTAACCATCCCAAGCCCAATGCCGAGGCTTAAAGAAGGATATTTTAGTACACAAGCATTAGTAAGGTTTAACAGAAATTGCCTTCACACAGTTCCTGGAAACGGTAAACAT
>NC_048579.1:72236618-72239118 GCF_013265735.2 Oncorhynchus mykiss | reverse complement strand
GCCGCAGGCAGCCAGAGCAGGAGCCAGCACCAGGCTGATCTTGTCCCCCACTCCACCTGTCGAATGTTTATCCACCATTAGCCCCTCCCACTCTGCCGGCCATGACATCACTTCCCCTGACATCATCATCTCCTTCGTCAGTGCGAGAGTCTCCTCTGCTACCATTCCCTTCAGCCAGATTGCCATCAGCATGGCTCCTATACACACACACACACACAAGCAAACACACACACACACACACACATGCAGACACACACGCACTCACACACACACACACGCACACACACATACACACATCAGATCAGACTTTCAACTGTAGAGTAGAGTGCAGGTTTTGGCCTGAGCTTGACTATTGATACTCAGTCTAAAGTGTGTGGGGGTCTTCTTCTCTGCAGACCTATAATAACTTGCCTTATCTGGCATCCCACCCACTGTGACTCTGTGACCTACCTGCACGTCGCTGGATGGTGTGTGTGTGTGTGTGTGTGTGTGTGTGTGTGTGTGTGTGTGTGTACCAATCTGGCTCTCTTGGATGGTCTTGTCCTTGACACCCTGTACGAAGTCTCGGATCTCCCCAGCACTCAGCTGTTCACCGTTCCGTTTCTTACGGATGTGTTCGGGGAAAGTGGCTTTGCTCTGCTCGTGGTGCGCCATCCCTGCAGCTCACTGACACACAGCGGACTGACACACAGCGGACTGACACACAGCGGACTGACACACAATGGACTGAAACACAGCTGACTGACACACAATGGACTGAAACACAGCTGACTGACACACAATGGACTGACACACAGCGGACTGACACACAGCGGACTGAAACACAGCTGACTGTGACACACAATGGACTGAAACACAGCTGACTGACACACAATGGACTGAAACACAGCTGACTGACACACAATGGACTGACACACAGATGACTGACACACAGCGGACTGACACACAGCGGACTGGCACACAGCGGACTGACACACAGCGGACTGACACACAGCGGACTGACACACAGCGGACTGAAACACAGCTGACTGACACACAATGGACTGACACACAGCGGACTGACACACAGCGGACTGACACACAGCTGACTGACACACAGCGGACTGAAACACAGCGGACTGAAACACAGCTGACTGTGACAAGTAGGAGAGGAAAATACACGAGGGATTGTTTTAAATCACTAAACTATTGTGTGTGTATGTTTCAACAGAATCGGCGGAATGAATACACCCCTGATCAGCGTAAATACAGTTCACTCTCATAACTGCCACGTTGCGTTCCTTCTCTCCTTTGCTTGTGGACTTCAATGTACAACACATGTGACCAGGCAAAAACACATTTCCAAGCCAAACCTCTACAAACAACCTACATCTTTGTTACCATATTATCTAAAATAACGGCATACATCGTCAGCATAGTTAATAGAACTAGCTTGTTAGTAAACCTGCTACAATCATGTAGTAACGTCAGTGTAACAGTCAGTTAATAGTTACACAAGTGGGCCCCAGTGGCAATAAATGAGTAATACCAAAATCTTACCTTGACTTAGAAGAGTTCTAGTGTTGTCTTGGAAAGTCTGTTTGATCAGGGCGTTTCTGTTGGCTGAACTAGTCAGCTGAATTTACTAGATAAACGATAATGAAAGTGAAAAAAAATGCTTAATCATCTCTCTCTCTGTCTCTCTTGCTTCTACTTCATTTTGGAAGAAATGAATTTGTTCAAAACTGTTCAACTACTGTCTTTCTCTCTCTCTGAGTCAACAACCCATATCATGGATTTCTCAATGGAAACAAAGCCATGCAGATAAAGACATTGTAATTAATTGTATGAAGAGTACCTTGGTCCTCCTTTCTTTTTGATGACCAATTTACCCCTTTTACCAAAGACCATCTTCTGTCTACCAAGTCTACTATTGTGTACCTCAGCAGAGCTTCCCTTCCTCCTCTTCTTTTCTGTGTCTGTTAAGAGTTTCCTACCTGTACCGGAACGCTGCTCCTGAACACTGTCATGTCTTCCAACCTTGAGAACACACACCGGTCAAATACCCCTCTCTGTCTGTCTGTATGGAAGGACTAGTGACCAATGGGTGTGAGTGGTGGAGCGGGTCAGTTAGTCATTAACTACGACAGTAGTCACAACCCATCACGAATCAGAAGGGGAAACAGTCATTTTGACGTAAAAACATCTGACCCTACCACATCCCCTCATCCCAATACCCTCACCCTTCTTCTTACCCTCACCCCTCCCCTTACCCTTACCCTCACCTGTCTTCCTCTACCTGTACCCTCACTAGTCCCAACCTACCATCTGACCTGTCTTCCCTAATGCCTTAATAGATATGGTTTCACTCAAATATGAAAGACACATAATGGAGCTTAATCAAAGCATTTCATAGGCCTATACCCATAACATCACTTACGCCACATCTCACAAACAGAATGCTACTCTGTATGTATAAAACCCACCTGTGTCACTCAAGATAACCAGAAGAGGGTGCCAT
>NC_048579.1:72156618-72231618 GCF_013265735.2 Oncorhynchus mykiss | reverse complement strand
CAATTTTGTTTCTGGTGTCCTTTGACAGCTCTTTGGTCTTGGCCATAGTGGAGTTTGGAGTGTGACTGTTTGAGGTTGTGGACAGGTGTCTTTTATACTAATAACAAGTTCAAACAGGTGCCATTAATACAGGTAACGAGTGGAGAACAGAGGAGCCTCTTAAAGAAGAAGTTACAGGTCTGTGAGAGCCTGTCACGGCTGATTTCCTCCTCTTCGTCTGAAGAGGAGGTGTAGCAGGGATTGGACCACTACGCAGCGTAGTTCATGCTCAACATGTTTTAATAAAAGAAGAATAAAGGTGGACACTATACAAATACAAAATAACAAACGTGGCAAAACCAAAACAGTCCTATCTGGTGCAGAGAACACAAAGACAGGAAACAATCACCCACAAAGTACCCACAGAATATGGCTGCCTAAATATGATTCCCAATCAGAGACAACAATAGACAGCTGCCTCTAATTGAGAACCAATCTAGGCAACCATAGATATACAAATTACCTAGAAGGGAAACAGCCCCATAAACATACAAAAACCCCTAGACAGTACAAAAACACATACATCACCCATGTCACACCCTGACCTAACCAAAATAACAAGGAAAAACAAAGAATATTAAGGTCATGGTGTGACAAAGCCAGAAATCTTGCTTGTTTGTAGGTGACCAAATACTTATTTTCCACCATAATTTGCAAATAAATACATTAAAAATCCTACAATGTGATTTTCTGGATTTCTTTTCTCATTTTGTCTGTCATAGTTGAAGTGTACCTATGATGAAAATTACAGGCCTATCATATTTTTAAGTGGGAGAACTTGCACAATTGGTGGCTGACTAAATACTTTTTTGCCCCACTGTATGTGATAAAGTGAAAATCTGAGGCCTACACCCGACCTTAACCTGCAAATATAGAAAATACCTTGTACAGTTCCCTTTCTTCTCTTGTACATTTATTTACTGATAGACATGAACTGCACAATAATGATACATTTATGGATTTGTTTAGTTTAGTTTTCTCTATATTCAACCCACCCGCCACCAACCCGCCCTTTATCCACACAATATTTAATGACCCTAAACCCACCCACCCTGGATATAACTGTGCGGACTACGGGTTATGAGTCAACCCACACATCACTAGTGTGTGTGTGTGTGTGTGTGTGTGTGTGTGTGTTGTTATGACCGTAACATGACCACTCACCAGTAGTAGGAAGCACCTGTTCTCCAGTTGGGCTCCCATACACCCCAGGATAGTGACACCAACCACCACCAGACCAATGATGAACAGTCCCCCAGCTACAGTCTTCACCTCAACTACACACACACACACACGCACGCACGCACGCACACGCACTCGCACGCACACGCACACACACACACGCACACACACACAACAAAAATGCAGGTGTGTTTTCGGAGGAAAAATCACACCCTTGTCTCTCTCATAACATTTGAGTTAATATAGAAACTCTGAAATGTGACAAAAGGCAATTCTCTGTCCAGTATAACTTACCAGAGCTGAGAACAGCAATGAAATTGTCTTTGTCAAACAAGATCCACACCGCACATCCAAAGATACAGAGCCCCAGAATCTGTGTAGAGGATTCAGAAAGCTGCATGTCACTTCATACTGTATGTAGTACATGAAACCCCCATGTCGAGAGGCGACATCTCTGGGTCGTTTTTAGAAGATTCAGATGAGGAACGCTAGCTGGTTAAGATTAGGGTTAGGTTGAATTCTCCATCTTTTTTTGTTCTTACCAAGAAAACAGAGTTGAAAACTGCTGCGAAGAATTTGAGAATTTGAAACTTGTCGTCCACCTTCATGATGTCTTCCTGATATTTTATCTGTGGTTACTTCTCACTGACACGGCGACAGGCAACAGCAATGGCAGACAAACTATTTTTCTCTCACCTCCCTGTCTGCCTGACTACTGTTAAGGTAATGCTTTATTTGGTAGGTGCCATTTCCTGGTTCCATCACCTTGGGAACAGAGTCCAGCTCCTCGTTGTTCTTAATAATTAACTACTCCCACGCATGAAGGTATCACACACACACGCACGCACACACACACGTACGCACGCACACACACACACACGCACGCACGCACACACACACACACACACGCACACACACACACACACACCTATCTACCTACTTACCTTCCTGATACTTGAAGTGCTGTGGTCCTGGATCCTATGTCCTAGTAGCCTATGAGACAACATTATTGTTATGGCATGGGTTTGAATCCTGGGTCTACCATGGTAGGGATAACCTACATTTCTTGACACACAAAGTCAGCATGCTGTTTGGGCGTTTGTTACAGAACAATTAACTGATGTTTGAGAGCAGTGGAGGCTGCTGAGGGGAGGACGGCTCACACTAATGGAATGGTATCAAACACATGTAATCCTCTTCTGTTCACTGCATTATTATATTATTATTATGAGCCGTCCTCCCCTCAGCAGCCTCCACTGTTTGAGAGACACAGTTACAGTTTTTTACAATCCCTTTGGCACTCATTTCAGAACCTTGTGGTCATTTTTCAAAACTCTAGACACAAAACTCAAAACGGTCATCACTTGTAACACAGGCTGTCCAATGTTCAAAACATTGCATTGTGCATTCATATCTTTAAATAAACCTTGTACTTGCAGAACCATTGGTTCAAATAACTCATTTATCATGAAATACCATAGGAACATTCATTTAGATCGCCCACACACAAGATACGGATAGTTTCACTGTGTAGTTGTCCGTACAATCATTAAATATTGTAGTATAAAATATGTGATACATGTTTCATTATGCTACTACACGTAAATACATCACTGTAAAAGGACTAGTAGAGAGAATACTACAGACACAGTGAAATCATTGAACAAAATATGAAATGTATTGATGAAATACAATAAAATCAGTCAGGTTTCTTTGAATCAAAGCAAAAATAATTAGCTACAAAAAAAAGAAAAAAACTACAGTAAAACATCACTGCAGTGTTCCTCACCTGGCTTACTGTAAAACATCACTGCAGTGTTCCTCACCGGGCTTACTGTAAAACATCACTGCAGTGTTCCTCACCGGGCTTACTGTAAAACATCACTGCAGTGTTCCTCACCTGGCTTACTGTAAAACATCGCTGCAGTGTTCCTCACCGGGCTTACTGTAAAACATCACTGCAGTGTTCCTCACCTGGCTTACTGTAAAACATCACTGCAGTGTTCCTCACCTGGCTTACTGTAAAACATCACTGCAGTGTTCCTCACCTGCCTTACTGTAAAACATCGCTGCAGTGTTCCTCACCTGGCTTACTGTAAAACAACAACTGCAGTGTTCCTCACCTGGCTTACTGTAAAACATCACTGCAGTGTTCCTCACCTGGCTTACTGTAAAACATCACTGCAGTGTTCCTCACCTGGCTTACTGTAAAACATCACTGCAGTGTTCCTCACCTGGCTTACTGTAAAACATCACTGCAGTGTTCCTCACCTGGCTTACTGTAAAACATCACTGCAGTGTTCCTCACCTGGCTTACTGTAAAACATCACTGCAGTGTTCCTCACCGGGCTTACTGTAAAACATCACTGCAGTGTTCCTCACCTGGCTTACTGTAAAACATCACTGCAGTGTTCCTCACCTGGCTTACTGTAAAACATCACTGCAGTGTTCCTCACCTGGCTTACTGTAAAACATCACTGCAGTGTTCCTCACCTGGCTTACTGTAAAACATCACTGCAGTGTTCCTCACCTGGCTTACTGTAAAACATCACTGCAGTGTTCCTCACCGGGCTTACTGTAAAACATCACTGCAGTGTTCCTCACCTGGCTTACTGTAAAACATCACTGCAGTGTTCCTCACCGGGCTTACTGTAAAACATCACTGCAGTGTTCCTCACCGGGCTTACTGTAAAACATCACTGCAGTGTTCCTCACCGGGCTTACTGTAAAACATCACTGCAGTGTTCCTCACCGGGCTTACTGTAAAACATCACTGCAGTGTTCCTCACCGGGCTTACTGTAAAACATCACTGCAGTGTTCCTCACCTGGCTTACTGTAAAACATCACTGCAGTGTTCCTCACCTGGCTTACTGTAAAACATCACTACAGTGTTCCTCACCTGGCTTACTGTAAAACATCACTGCAGTGTTCCTCACCTGGCTTACTGTAAAACATCACTGCAGTGTTCCTCACCTGGCTTACTGTAAAACATCACTGCAGTGTTCCTCACCTGGCTTACTGTAAAACAACAACTGCAGTGTTCCTCACCTGGCTTACTGTAAAACAACACTGCAGTGTTCCTCACCTGGCTTACTGTAAAACTTCACTGCAGTGTTCCTCACCGGGCTTACTGTAAAACATCACTGCAGTGTTCCTCACCGGGCTTACTGTAAAACATCACTGCAGTGTTCCTCACCGGGCTTACTGTAAAACATCACTGCAGTGTTCCTCACCGGGCTTACTGTAAAACATCACTGCAGTGTTCCTCACCGGGCTTACTGTAAAACATCACTGCAGTGTTCCTCACCTGGCTTACTGTAAAACATCACTGCAGTGTTCCTCACCTGGCTTACTGTAAAACATCACTACAGTGTTCCTCACCTGGCTTACTGTAAAACATCACTGCAGTGTTCCTCACCTGGCTTACTGTAAAACATCACTGCAGTGTTCCTCACCTGGCTTACTGTAAAACATCACTGCAGTGTTCCTCACCTGGCTTACTGTAAAACAACAACTGCAGTGTTCCTCACCTGGCTTACTGTAAAACAACACTGCAGTGTTCCTCACCTGGCTTACTGTAAAACATCACTGCAGTGTTCCTCACCGGGCTTACTGTAAAACATCACTGCAGTGTTCCTCACCGGGCTTACTGTAAAACATCACTGCAGTGTTCCTCACCGGGCTTACTGTAAAACATCACTGCAGTGTTCCTCACCGGGCTTACTGTAAAACATCACTGCAGTGTTCCTCACCGGGCTTACTGTAAAACATCACTGCAGTGTTCCTCACCTGGCTTACTGTAAAACATCAACTGCAGTGTTCCTCACCTGGCTTACTGTAAAAAGCTAAACAAAGGATTGACTACTGTACTTCTAAATTTCCCTCAACCTTGTCTTGTGGATTTGGCCATAGGTTCTCATGCACATCACAATGGATGTTTTCATTAGCCAAACCTCTTGGGAAGAATCTTCGGGCAGGGCAAATCCAGGCCTGACACTGGTCTGCAGTGATGTCATTGCATGGTGAATCCAGGCCTGACACTGGTCTGCAGTGATGTCATTGCATGGTGAATCCAGGCCTGACACTGGTCTGCTGTGATGTCATTGCATGGTGAATCCAGGCCTGACACTGGTCTGCCGTGATGTCATTGCATGCGTCATCCATGGCCTGGAGAAGGGTGGCCTGTTCGTGAGGGCGCCTTTCATATACCTCCATGTGGATAAAAATTCCTCAATCGGGTTTTTAGGAAAGGAGAGTATGGGGGTAAGTACAGGGTGGTAAATTGTGGATGGGCCTGAAACCATGCTTGCACCATTTGAGCATGGTGGAACCTGACATTATCCCACACAATGACATAGGTCTACAGCTCTACAGACCTGATTTAGCCCATCAAGGAAGGTTACATTCGAACAGCGAATCATGTGGCTGCCTGCAACTCAATATATAGAGTATATAGAGTAGAGAGCTTTAGTTGTTGTTCGACCAAACATTAGAATGGGAAACATGCGTAATCTAAGCAACTTTGACCGTGGTATGATTGTTGATGCCACACATGGTGATTCCAGCATCTCAGAAACAGCTGCCTTCCTGGGATTTTTACACACTACAGTCTCTAGAGTTTACAGAGAATGGTGTGATAAACAAAACACATTCAGTGAGCGGCAGTTCTGTGGTCAAAAACACCTTGTTAATGAGAGAGGTCAGAGGAGAATGTCCAGACTCATTCCAGCTAACAGAAAGGCCACAAATGCTCAAATAACAGCTGTTTAAAACAGTGGTGTGCAGAAGGGCATCTCTTAACGTACAACACCGTGAATAATTTTGGCTGTTGTGGAGGTGAAAGGGGGTCCTACCCAGTACTAGATAGGTGTACCTAATAAAGTGGCTGGTGAGTGTACAGTAATGTCAGATCTGAAAACATGATCTGGAAAAGTGGTACATGGGACCATAGAAACAGTGTCTGATAAAGAATGATGATGAAATATTACATCCATAGATAATGTAGTCCAATTAGTTCATGTTCCACGGTAATTGGTGTCAATGGATCTCATTATCCAGAAACTTTCATGATCTAAACATGGAATATTGTTTGTCAGTTTCCATAAAACTATGCATTAAGAGTAACGCAACAGTTACTCATCATTTTGAGCAGTTGTATCAATCTGATAGTTAGATCATTGTAATGAAATGAATAGACAGTCATCTCAGATGTAATGTGTGAATTGCATTTTGAAATGGTAATACTTTGATGTTAAGTTGTGTCATTTTGAACAGGTCATTTTAGTTCAATGAACAAATGCTCTTAGCTTTATGTGTATTGTATCCAAGCAATTGGAAAAAAGTGTTAGAGTTTTGAAAAGTTTGCATTTTGACATTGGTTGTGTTTTGTGTATAGAGTTTTGGAAAATGACATCAAGGTTCCGAAATTAGTGCTAAAGTGATTGTAAATAACTGTAACATCTAAATGCAGAATGGCAGTTCCACCGCCAAGCGCAAGAGGGCAGTGTCATTTGGACACTGAGCCACAACTTACGTGCCGCAGCCATAGAGTAGAGGAAGACCGAAAGACTTCCGCGTACAGACGTTTAATGTATTTTCAGGTGAAATATGCCCCGTTACTGTGCTGTAAAACTTTGCAAAAATCGTGGAGGAACACCCTCTAAAGAAAACAAGAGAATAAGCTTTTACCCGTACGGTATCTAATATTTTCCCATCACGTTTCTATGTGCAGATACAGTCCTACTCCTAGCTAGCTTAACGAGCATGCTCATATTGGTTGCTGGCTAGCGTTGTGTATCCAGCAGTGCCCTCAGAACAAATAGTTTAGCTGTCATAGAAAAACACAAAGCCTCCTTTGTTTACCTTTGTGTTTAACAATTGACGAATGACTGGTGCTGCATTTGTTGTTATTGTGTTTCTTGGTCTTCAGCCTAGGCTGAAACACTAGTAACGTTACAGAAGCAATGCTTTGTATGTAATCTTGATACTTTGGATGGGGCTGACAAATTGAATTAAGGCATGTCAACAAATGTAGCTGTCTTAACAACATGTTTGTATTGTCTCCTCACACAGGTTCCCTTTGCAAGATGAGGTCAGGCTACAGATATGGGTAGACAACATGAAGCGAGAGGAGTGGACCCCCAGCAGACACCAGTACCTGTGTAGTGAACATTTCACTGAGGACTGCTTTGACCTGCGATGGGGGATCCGGTACCTGAAACACACGGCCTTCCCTACCATCTTCCCTCACACACACGATGTAAGTAGACAGACTTCTGTGACACCCAACACAATTATCAGAAGTCTTAATGCACATTTCCAGAATAGTGACAGCTATAAGAGTTTCACATTAGTTTGATCATGCATTTTACACTGATCGTCATTGCAGTGTACAAAGCATTGTGTGGGGATATTTTCTTTGGGATTCATCGGGGCTGGGGTCAATTCAATTTGAAGCCAGTCGATTCAGGAATTTATTTTAATTTAAAATTTAACAATGAAAAAAAAAGTTTTGAAATGAATAGCTTCTTTGTGAATAATAACTCAGTTTATTGAGAGTTTATTGAGAAGTCATTGAAATAGATGCTGTTTTTTCACATTTTGAATAGTTTTTTAAGTTGACTGCCTTGATTTTGAATTGTTTTTTAAGTTGACTGCCTTGATTTTGAATAGTTTTTTAAGTTGACTGCCTTGATTTTGAATTGTTTTTTAAGTTGACTGCCTTGATTTTGAATAGTTTTTTAAGTTGACTGCCTTGATTTTGAATAGTTTTTTAAGTTGACTGCCTTGATTTTGAATAGTTTTTTAAGTTGACTGCCTTGATTTTGAATTGTTTTTTAAGTTGACTGCCTTGATTTTGAATAGTTTTTTAAGTTGACTGCCTTGATTTTGAATTGTTTTTTAAGTTGACTGCCTTGATTTTGAATAGTTTTTTAAGTTGACTGCCTTGATTTTGAATAGTTTTTTAAGTTGACTGCCTTGATTTTGAATAGTTTTTTAAGTTGACTGCCTTGATTTTGAATTGTTTTTTAAGTTGACTGCCTTGATTTTGAATAGTTTTTTAAGTTGACTGCCTTGATTTTGAATAGTTTTTTAAGTTGACTGCCTTGATTTTGAATAGTTTTTTAAGTTGACTGCCTTGATTTTGAATAGTTTTTTAAGTTGACTGCCTTGATTTTGAATAGTTTTTTAAGTTGACTGCCTTGATTTTGAATAGTTTTTTAAGTTGACTGCCTTGATTTTGAATAGTTTTTTAAGTTGACTGCCTTGATTTTGAATAGTTTTTTAAGTTGACTGCCTTGATTTTGAATAGTTTTTTAAGTTGACTGCCTTGATTTTGAATTGTTTTTTAAGTTGACTGCCTTGATTTTGAATAGTTTTTTAAGTTGACTGCCTTGATTTTGAATAGTTTTTTAAGTTGACTGCCTTGATTTTGAATAGTTTTTTAAGTTGACTGCCTTGATTTTGAATAGTTTTTTAAGTTGACTGCCTTGATTTTGAATAGTTTTTTAAGTTGACTGCCTTGATTTTGAATAGTTTTTTAAGTTGACTGCCTTGATTTTGAATAGTTTTTTAAGTTGACTGCCTTGATTTTGAATAGTTTTTTAAGTTGACTGCCTTGATTTTGAATTGTTTTTTAAGTTGACTGCCTTGATTTTGAATAGTTTTTTAAGTTGACTGCCTTGATTTTGAATAGTTTTTTAAGTTGACTGCCTTGATTTTGAATAGTTTTTTAAGTTGACTGCCTTGATTTTGAATAGTTTTTTAAGTTGACTGCCTTGATTTTGAATAGTTTTTTAAGTTGACTGCCTTGATTTTGAATAGTTTTTTAAGTTGACTGCCTTGATTTTGAATAGTTTTTTAAGTTGACTGCCTTGATTTTGAATAGTTTTTTAAGTTGACTGCCTTGATTTTGAATAGTTTTTTAAGTTGACTGCCTTGATTTTGAATAGTTTTTTAAGTTGACTGCCTTGATTTTGAATAGTTTTTTAAGTTGACTGCCTTGATTTTGAATAGTTTTTTAAGTTGACTGCCTTGATTTTGAATAGTTTTTTAAGTTGACTGCCTTGATTTTGAATAGTTTTTTAAGTTGACTGCCTTGATTTTGAATTGTTTTTTAAGTTGACTGCCTTGATTTTGAATTGTTTTTTAAGTTGACTGCCTTGATTTTGAATAGTTTAAGTTGACTGCCTTGATTTTGAATAGTTTTTTAAGTTGACTGCCTTGATTTTGAATAGTTTTTTAAGTTGACTGCCTTGATTTTGAATAGTTTTTTAAGTTGACTGCCTTGATTTTGAATTGTTTTTTAAGTTGACTGCCTTGATTTTGAATAGTTTTTTAAGTTGACTGCCTTGATTTTGAATTGTTTTTTAAGTTGACTGCCTTGATTTTGAATAGTTTTTTAAGTTGACTGCCTTGATTTTGAATAGTTTTTTAAGTTGACTGCCTTGATTTTGAATAGTTTTTTAAGTTGACTGCCTTGATTTTGAATTGTTTTTTAAGTTGACTGCCTTGATTTTGAATAGTTTTTTAAGTTGACTGCCTTGATTTTGAATAGTTTTTTAAGTTGACTGCCTTGATTTTGAATAGTTTTTTAAGTTGACTGCCTTGATTTTGAATAGTTTTTTAAGTTGACTGCCTTGATTTTGAATAGTTTTTTAAGTTGACTGCCTTGATTTTGAATAGTTTTTTAAGTTGACTGCCTTGATTTTGAATAGTTTTTTAAGTTGACTGCCTTGATTTTGAATAGTTTTTTAAGTTGACTGCCTTGATTTTGAATAGTTTTTTAAGTTGACTGCCTTGATTTTGAATTGTTTTTTAAGTTGACTGCCTTGATTTTGAATAGTTTTTTAAGTTGACTGCCTTGATTTTGAATAGTTTTTTAAGTTGACTGCCTTGATTTTGAATAGTTTTTTAAGTTGACTGCCTTGATTTTGAATAGTTTTTTAAGTTGACTGCCTTGATTTTGAATAGTTTTTTAAGTTGACTGCCTTGATTTTGAATAGTTTTTTAAGTTGACTGCCTTGATTTTGAATAGTTTTTTAAGTTGACTGCCTTGATTTTGAATAGTTTTTTAAGTTGACTGCCTTGATTTTGAATTGTTTTTTAAGTTGACTGCCTTGATTTTGAATAGTTTTTTAAGTTGACTGCCTTGATTTTGAATAGTTTTTTAAGTTGACTGCCTTGATTTTGAATAGTTTTTTAAGTTGACTGCCTTGATTTTGAATAGTTTTTTAAGTTGACTGCCTTGATTTTGAATAGTTTTTTAAGTTGACTGCCTTGATTTTGAATAGTTTTTTAAGTTGACTGCCTTGATTTTGAATAGTTTTTTAAGTTGACTGCCTTGATTTTGAATAGTTTTTTAAGTTGACTGCCTTGATTTTGAATAGTTTTTTAAGTTGACTGCCTTGATTTTGAATAGTTTTTTAAGTTGACTGCCTTGATTTTGAATAGTTTTTTAAGTTGACTGCCTTGATTTTGAATAGTTTTTTAAGTTGACTGCCTTGATTTTGAATAGTTTTTTAAGTTGACTGCCTTGATTTTGAATAGTTTTTTAAGTTGACTGCCTTGATTTTGAATTGTTTTTTAAGTTGACTGCCTTGATTTTGAATTGTTTTTTAAGTTGACTGCCTTGATTTTGAATAGTTTTTTAAGTTGACTGCCTTGATTTTGAATAGTTTTTTAAGTTGACTGCCTTGATTTTGAATAGTTTTTTAAGTTGACTGCCTTGATTTTGAATAGTTTTTTAAGTTGACTGCCTTGATTTTGAATTGTTTTTTAAGTTGACTGCCTTGATTTTGAATAGTTTTTTAAGTTGACTGCCTTGATTTTGAATTGTTTTTTAAGTTGACTGCCTTGATTTTGAATAGTTTTTTAAGTTGACTGCCTTGATTTTGAATAGTTTTTTAAGTTGACTGCCTTGATTTTGAATAGTTTTTTAAGTTGACTGCCTTGATTTTGAATTGTTTTTTAAGTTGACTGCCTTGATTTTGAATAGTTTTTTAAGTTGACTGCCTTGATTTTGAATAGTTTTTTAAGTTGACTGCCTTGATTTTGAATAGTTTTTTAAGTTGACTGCCTTGATTTTGAATAGTTTTTTAAGTTGACTGCCTTGATTTTGAATAGTTTTTTAAGTTGACTGCCTTGATTTTGAATTGTTTTTTAAGTTGACTGCCTTGATTTTGAATAGTTTTTTAAGTTGACTGCCTTGATTTTGAATAGTTTTTTAAGTTGACTGCCTTGATTTTGAATAGTTTTTTAAGTTGACTGCCTTGATTTTGAATAGTTTTTTAAGTTGACTGCCTTGATTTTGAATTGTTTTTTAAGTTGACTGCCTTGATTTTGAATAGTTTTTTAAGTTGACTGCCTTGATTTTGAATTGTTTTTTAAGTTGACTGCCTTGATTTTGAATAGTTTTTTAAGTTGACTGCCTTGATTTTGAATAGTTTTTTAAGTTGACTGCCTTGATTTTGAATTGTTTTTTAAGTTGACTGCCTTGATTTTGAATTGTTTTTTAAGTTGACTGCCTTGATTTTGAATAGTTTTTTAAGTTGACTGCCTTGATTTTGAATTGTTTTTCAAGTTGACTGCCTTGATTTTGAAAAGTTTTTTAAGTTGACTGCCTTGATTTTGAATAGTTTTTTAAGTTGACTGCCTTGATTTTGAATTGTTTTTTAAGTTGACTGCCTTGATTTTGAATTGTTTTTTAAGTTGACTGCCTTGATTTTGAATTGTTTTTTAAGTTGACTGCCTTGATTTTGAATAGTTTTTTAAGTTGACTGCCTTGATTTTGAATAGTTTTTTAAGTTGACTGCCTTGATTTTGAATAGTTTTTTAAGTTGACTGCCTTGATTTTGAATAGTTTTTTAAGTTGACTGCCTTGATTTTGAATTGTTTTTTAAGTTGACTGCCTTGATTTTGAATTGTTTTTTAAGTTGACTGCCTTGATTTTGAATAGTTTTTTAAGTTGACTGCCTTGATTTTGAATAGTTTTTTAAGTTGACTGCCTTGATTTTGAATAGTTTTTTAAGTTGACTGCCTTGATTTTGAATAGTTTTTTAAGTTGACTGCCTTGATTTTGAATAGTTTTTTAAGTTGACTGCCTTGATTTTGAATTGAACCATCCCTGGAATTGATTAAAGTGCAACATCACATTGTATCGGTCGTACAACATATTTTACAGTGAAACGCTTTCATTTCTAGATCCAACAATGCAGTTCACCTAATAATACAAAATAACACACAAATCCCCCCAAATAAAAATACATCAATTACAGCACTATACACGGCTATATTATGACAGCATGATTTCTGTTTGTGTTTAATCATCAGTCTTTCCCCCCAGGACGAAGATAAAACCGTTTCCACCAGTAAGAACACCACCAAGCCCAAAACCAGGATATGCGACGCCAACATTGAACTCATCCGCTCCCCCTCCCCTCCTGGCAAGAATACACCTCTGATTCTGAAAAGGACAGTCAGAGTGGAACCAGTCATGGTGAGTGTCACTCCTGTCCCTAACCCTGAGGATGCCAGTGAATCTACGGTCACTACACTGTTATATGAAAGACCACTTGTTTCAGACACAGAGGCCTCTACTCCTAGTGAAATGGTCCTGGGGGAGGTGATGCTCTCAGAGACCCAGGCTGCAGTGTGTGAGGTGAACAGAGAACTATCTGGAGACAGTGGTGGGATACTGACAGCCTCATGCTTGAACCTGTCTGGTGAGACACAGACACTGCAGCAGCTGGATACACTGGACTCCACTGTGACTGTGCTCTGCTGTGAATCCGTCGTCCCTGTCGGTCGTTTCTCTGAATGTGAAGCCACGGTGGACGCCCTCCACGTGGCCCTCGGTCAGACGTTTAGGATCTTCCCTCTGGAGCTGCGGAGGGAGGAGTGGGTGGGAGACCGGGAGGAGGGCCCCGAGGAGGGGGGACACATCTCTGTGTACGAGCACTCCTACTCCAAACAGGACACGGACCAGGAACAGCTGTGGAGGAAGACAGCCAGCCTCCACACCAAGATCATGGAGCTGGATAGGAGAGAGGAAAGTACCATGGCTAAAATACGATCGCTTAAGAGCGAGATGGCACATCTGAAGAAGAGCAACGTTGTTTTAAAAGAAAAGCAGAAATTACTAGAGGACTATATTACTTCTGCGTTGCTCTGATGTCTTAACCTCAGTGCTTTGTTTCCATTAACAACGGTCTTTCTAATGAGATGTATTTTGTCTAGTTATTACAGGGTTATTACAGGGTTATTATAGGGTTATTACAGTCTCAATCACTTGTACTTATTTATTATCTGTTTACATGTTTCACCAGAGTTATATTACTTACTAGTAGTGAAGCCCTTCTCAAAGAGCGTTGGCCAAGGCTACAATCTGTTCTCCAGCTCGTTCTAGCTCTTCCGTTTGTCTCCGCTAGGTGGCACTGTGTCTTTAGGACAGGCCCTGGCACGATGCACTACTGTTTCATGTTTCGACATCACTGACTGACATATTGTCAATATTAGTGGTGTAATTTGGAGCGTTTTAAGGGACGTGATATTCCCTATTCTTGTGCTACAGATGGCTGCTTGTTTTATTCAATGGTATAGTATTCGTATATCAAATCAAATCTACTGTGCGGTCATACGGATCCTTACTGGTTATTAATGTATAAAAAGGTGTTTTTCACTAATGTTTTATGTTTATTTGGATAATAACAAGCAGCCTGCGGTACGTAAGTATCCGAGTGACTGAGACGACTACACCGTTTTAGGTGCATCTTCTTGGTTCTAATTAAATGGTTGAATAGGAAAATGTGCAATGCTTGCTCACTATTCAAAATATATTTTTTATCCAAGCAACTATTAAAAGCTTGACGTTTCGGGTCTTCGGCAATTTCCTTAAATAGACAGGTTCTGATAAATGAACCGGTTCTGGTGAAGACCATTGAAGGCCGAAACGTCAAGCTTTTAATACTTTCTCAAATAAAATCATATATTTGAATGTTAAACAAGCTTTGCACCTTTTTGATGATGTAACTGGTTGCTCCTTGACTCCCATTGGTTGGGCGTCCTCTACTTCTTTCCATAAAGAAATTAAATGGTCAACTGATTTCTCATCACTGAAAATGCAACACTGCGGTCCTCTTTCTTGATGGAAATGGCTTACATTACCTGCAACCCTTTTATCAATGCAATGACATCACACGTGTCATGATGAAGCTGATGGTGCTTTCAAGACAACTGGGGGGGGTCAAATCATGACGTCAGTGAGCTTCATGTTGGAGCTTTATGCAGCTGGGGGGGGTCTAGCTCCGACTCTTTCTGGAGCTCCGACCTTCCTACCTGTGGATCGCTGACATTATGATTTGACCTTATATTTTATGGAGTTCCCGGGCTTCAGAGGCCTGAGTTCCCGAGCTTCAGAGGTCTGAGTTCCCGGGCTTCAGAGGCCTGAGTTCCCGGGCTTAAGAGGCCTGAGTTCCCGGGCTTCAGAGGCCTGAGTTCCCGGGCTTCAGAGGTCTGAGTTCCCGAGCTTCAGAGGCCTGAGTTCCCGGGCTTCAGAGGCCTGAGTTCCCGTGCTTCAGAGGCCTGAGTTCCCGGTGCTTCAGAGGCCTGAGTTCCCGGGCTTCAGAGGCCTGAGTTCCCGGGCTTCAGAGGTCTGAGTTCCCGGGCTTCAGAGGCCTGAGTTCCCGAGCTTCAGAGGCCTGAGTTCCCGGGCTTCAGAGGCCTGAGTTCCCGGGCTTCAGAGGCCTGAGTTCCCGGGCTTCAGAGGCCTGAGTTCCCGACTTGGAATTCCGAGTTGAACGACCGTTCAAAACTATTTTTCCCAGAGCTCGGAGCTCGTTTTAATCCAAATTCACAGATGTTTTGAACGCACTGAAGTCTGAGATTTCCGAGTTCACAGTTGTTATGAACGTGGCGTAACCTCAAACCAGAACTGACCGTTTCATTTCACTTGTAGTGAAACATAATGTGAGCAACCACTAGCATTCCAAAAGGAGCAACAGTAGAGAGATATAGCAGACACATAAAGCAGAATAGAATAGAAGGGCTGCTTGTAGGAAGGGCTGCTTGTAGGAAGGGCTGCTTGTTGGAAGGGCTGCTTGTAGGAAGGGCTGCTTGTAGGAAGGGCTGCTTGTAGCAAGGGCTGCTTGTAGGAAGGGCTGCTTGTAGCAAGGGCTGCTTGTAGGAAGGGCTGCTTGTAGGAAGGGCTGCTTGTAGCAAGGGCTGCCTGTAGGAAGGACTGCTTGTAGCAAGGGCTGCCTGTAGGAAGGGCTGCCTGTAGGAAGGGCTGCTTGTAGGAAGGGCTGCTTGTAGACTATTGTGAGATGAAGGGAGCTCTAATCACAGTGGAGACGACACGCTGTAATTTGGACCTGAGATCTATAAGAGAAACGTCACACGCCTCACAGAGCCACTCTGAAGACACACGACATTGTCACTTTCCCAGTTTATTGATCTCGGGTAAAAAGAACAGCATGTACACTGAGATGACTGATTGATTACTAGTCTGCAATGCTACAAAGTCAACTTCACAGCAATGTTATTGATATCCGAGAAGAACTTTTGAGCAGTAATGAAGAAGCTTGGGACTTCACTGACGATTTAAAATCATATAGGTTGACTTTGATAATGTAAAGATTGGCCTATAGGTCCTGTCTTTGGCTCTAGATGATTGGCCCACGCCCTTGTTCTGTCTCTGTCCAATAGAATGTAGCAGCAGCACAAATACAAGGACACAACAACCAATCATGTCGGTGATAGGAAAACAACATTTATTCAATTCCAGATGTTAATTGCTGTGCTTGTGTGTTTCAATGCAGTACCTTTGTGTTCGCAACACATCTAATGAACTTTATATTACATTAGAACATGGCCCTCAAAATGCTCTCAGCTCTGTCTGTTGCCAAGTGATAGTCTCATCCTGTTTGTATCCTAGATCCTATGCAGAATGCAACCTGCCATCGGGCAGGCGTAATGTCTGCACTGCACCAACCCAGCGGGGTATTTCAGACAGCAGGATTGTTAACTTAGCCAGCTAACTTTGATTAGCAGCCACATGTAACTGTTGATGTTCTGGTTGATTAAGAAAGCTATTTTTTTTATTGGTTGTTTTTATTGGAAATATTGTTTTTATTGGAAACTTCAGAACTGTGAAGTTATTTCAGGCCGTTTTGGACAGTTAGCTGCTAACTCATTGATCCATGTTTTTGGAGCAGCAGCCGATTCACAGGGTTTGTGTGGATACAGGGAGAACTCCAGGTATGGTTGAACTGAACATCTAAGCACTGACTTTTTGCCCTAGAAAAGCACTTACTTTAATTGTAGCCGTAGTCATAACAAAAGACAAGTGGTTGTTAGGTTTTATCAATGCTAATTATATGCTGATGCATTCGTCATAACTGACCTTTCTAAAGGCTATCATTAGATGCCAAATGTTCACTTAGTCTCCCGGTGACATCGCTGCACGACTACGTCAACATTCGTTAGGATTCACCCCTGCATCTTTCTGCCTCCATCCCCTGAGAGAAACGCCTTCCATCCCTGGGACCCGAGGCCTGGTCTGCTTCCCAAAGGGGCTGTGTAACACACTACTCTGGCCCATTTGGAACACGCTCTCTGACTGCACTTGCCTGAACGACTCGTGTGAATAAATGAGGTGTTTAGCATTATTCCAACGCATCAGTCAAGACTCTAAACAAACAGACTTAATGGGGGCCATTGTTTGTTCTGTACTTAGAGTCTAATTTCATTCCAGAGTGAGAAGTCTTTTGATGGTGTTGTTGTTTGTGAAAGGCTAATGCTAAATGAAGCATCCATCCACTGTGTTATGTCCATTCAAACATAGAGCATACTTCTAGTAGTTGAAGGCAAGCTACTAATCACCTCGAGTCTAAAGTATAAACATGTATTATGCATGGTGTTGTCAGAACAGGTCAGTCGTTTTTTGATTTTCTTTTGAGAAAAATGACTCCAGCAAGAGGAAAAAAAAGTGTTTTCTGGAAGTATTTACACGATCATTATTGGTTCAATTGAGTCATGGCGCTGTTCCACGTGTTTCATGCACATCAGTAACCTGCCGCAGCGGGCGTTTCTCTCTGGTCCTGATGAGAAGAATGTACTGTCGGGGGAGGTTCTCTTCTGCACTGTTGAACCAATCCAATAAATATGGAGGAGGAGTTAAGATGGAGTGTTGCCTTGTTGACGTCCTAAAGCGGAAGTCCCGTCACAGACTTCCTATTTCCCCTGAAAACCAGATGCATCCGGTTGTTACCAACCCGCCGAGGGTGGAGGAGATGAGACACGAAGACATCCAATTCATTCACCATGGGTATGTCCCAAATGGCACCCTATTCCCTTTATAGTGCACTACTTATGGCCATAACCCTATGTGGGGAATAGGGAGCCATTTGGGATGCCCACAAGAAGACATCCAATCTATCTCTGAGACTGTGCTTTTAATGTTTGTGATGGGATTAGATGGACATACCAGGGAATTCTTTAACGATCACTCAAGCTTCATGTTAAGCCTGACTGTTGGTCTATCCTGGAGATGGAGGTTGACATGTCTGATCACAGCTGTTGGTCTCTCCTGGAGATGGAAGATGACATGTTTGATCACAGAGCTGTTGGTCTCTCCTGGAGATAGAGGATGACATGTCTGATCACAGAGCTGTTGATCTCTCCTGGAGATGGAAGATGACATGTCTGATCACAGAGCTGTTGGTCTCTCCTGGAGATGGAAGATGACATGTCTGATCACAGAGCTGTTGGTCTCTCCTGGAGATGGAGGATGACATGTCTGATCACAGAGCTGTTGGTCTCTCCTGGAGATAGAGGATGACATGTCTGATCACAGAGCTGTTGATCTCTCCTGGAGATAGAGGATGACATGTCTGATCACAGCTGTTGATCTCTCCTGGAGATGGAGGATGACATGTCTGATCACAGAGCTGTTGATCTCTCCTGGAGATGGAGGAGGACATGTCTGATCACAGAGCTGTTGATCTCTCCTGGAGATAGAGGATGACATGTCTGATCACAGAGCTGTTGATCTCTCCTGGAGATGGAGGATGACATGTCTGATCACAGAGCTGTTGGTCTCTCCTGGAGATGGAGGATGACATGTCTGATCACAGAGCTGTTGATCTCTCCTGGAGATAGAGGATGACATGTCTGATTACAGAGCTGTTGATCTCTCCTGGAGATAGAGGATGACATGTCTGATCACAGAGGGACTAAAGAAGGGTCTGAGGACCACTACAGTCTCTCTCTCTGTCTCTGTCTCTCTCACTCTTGCTCGCTCACAAGCACACTTAGAATCACTACAGTGTCAATGGGGAGGAGTGGCCATAACCACTCCCAAGACATGCTAATATAGCTTAGCCTATAATTGCCATGGAGACACAAAAGCCCCACAGTAACCACTCTGAACCATAGAAGCCAATGAAGAGTCCAAATTGAGTGTTTGTTTGCAGTACAAGACGAGCCAAGTAAACAAACCTGTGGTTGCTGACAGGTGTTCCCGTCATTGTTCATTAGAAATCATCTGTAATTGGGACTGATTGGCTGGGAGAGAAGTCTCTTAATTGATTTTGTATTGAATGCTCAGTCGGTGTCCATCAAGGCTAATTGAGGCTTGTTCATCAAGTAAATGAACAACATGTTTCTTCAGTTAATTCTATAAAGGCAGGTGAGTGACAGGTGAGGTAATCTAACTTCAGTTAATTCTATAAAGGCAGGTGAGTGACAGGTGAGGTAATCTAACTTCAGTTAATTCTATAAAGGCAGGTGAGGTAATCTAACTTCAGTTAATTCTATAAAGGCAGGTAAGTGACAGGTGAGGTAATCTAACTTCAGTTAATTCTATAAAGGCAGGTGAGTGATAGGTGAGGTAATCTAACTTCAGTTAATTCTATAAAGGCAGATGAGTGACAGGTGAGGTAATCTAACTTCAGTTAATTCTATAAAGGCAGGTGAGTGACAGGTGAGGTAATCTAACTTCAGTTAATTCTATAAAGGCAGGTGAGTGACAGGTGAGGTAATCTAACTTCAGTTAATTCTATAAAGGCAGGTGAGGTAATCTAACTTCAGTTAATTCTATAAAGGCAGGTGAGTGACAGGTGAGGTAATCTAACTTCAGTTAATTCTATAAAGGCAGGTGAGTGACAGGTGAGGTAATCTAACTTCAGTTAATTCTATAAAGGCAGATGAGTGACAGGTGAGGTAATCTAACTTCAGTTAATTCTATAAAGGCAGGTGAGTGACAGGTGAGGTAATCTAACTTCAGTTAATTCTATAAAGGCAGGTAAGTGACAGGTGAGGTAATCTAACTTCAGTTAATTCTATAAAGGCAGGTGAGGTAATCTAACTTCAGTTAATTCTATAAAGGCAGGTAAGTGACAGGTGAGGTAATCTAACTTCAGTTAATTCTATAAAGGCAGGTGAGGTAATCTAACTTCAGTTAATTCTATAAAGGCAGGTGAGTGACAGGTGAGGTAATCTAACTTCAGTTAATTCTATAAAGGCAGGTGAGTGACAGGTGAGGTAATCTAACTTCAGTTAATTCTATAAAGGCAGGTGAGTGACAGGTGAGGTAATCTAACTTCAGTTAATTCTATAAAGGCAGGTGAGGTAATCTAACTTCAGTTAATTCTATAAAGGCAGGTGAGTGACAGGTGAGGTAATCTAACTTCAGTTAATTCTATAAAGGCAGGTGAGTGACAGGTGAGGTAATCTAACTTCAGTTAATTCTATAAAGGCAGGTGAGTGACAGGTGAGGTAATCTAACTTCAGTTAATTCTATAAAGGCAGATGAGTGACAGGTGAGGTAATCTAACTTCAGTTAATTCTATAAAGGCAGGTGAGTGACAGGTGAGGTAATCTAACTTCAGTTAATTCTATAAAGGCAGGTAAGTGACAGGTGAGGTAATCTAACTTCAGTTAATTCTATAAAGGCAGGTGAGGTAATCTAACTTCAGTTAATTCTATAAAGGCAGGTAAGTGACAGGTGAGGTAATCTAACTTCAGTTAATTCTATAAAGGCAGGTGAGTGACAGGTGAGGTAATCTAACTTCAGTTAATTCTATAAAGGCAGGTAAGTGACAGGTGAGGTAATCTAACTTCAGTTAATTCTATAAAGGCAGGTGAGGTAATCTAACTTCAGTTAATTCTATAAAGGCAGGTAAGTGACAGGTGAGGTAATCTAACTTCAGTTAATTCTATAAAGGCAGGTGAGGTAATCTAACTTCAGTTAATTCTATAAAGGCAGGTGAGTGACAGGTGAGGTAATCTAACTTCAGTTAATTCTATAAAGGCAGGTGAGTGACAGGTGAGGTAATCTAACTTCAGTTAATTCTATAAAGGCAGGTGAGTGACAGGTGAGGTAATCTAACTTCAGTTAATTCTATAAAGGCAGGTGAGGTAATCTAACTTCAGTTAATTCTATAAAGGCAGGTGAGTGACAGGTGAGGTAATCTAACTTCAGTTAATTCTATAAAGGCAGGTGAGTGACAGGTGAGGTAATCTAACTTCAGTTAATTCTATAAAGGCAGGTGAGTGACAGGTGAGGTAATCTAACTTCAGTTAATTCTATAAAGGCAGATGAGTGACAGGTGAGGTAATCTAACTTCAGTTAATTCTATAAAGGCAGGTGAGTGACAGGTGAGGTAATCTAACTTCAGTTAATTCTATAAAGGCAGGTAAGTGACAGGTGAGGTAATCTAACTTCAGTTAATTCTATAAAGGCAGGTGAGGTAATCTAACTTCAGTTAATTCTATAAAGGCAGGTAAGTGACAGGTGAGGTAATCTAACTTCAGTTAATTCTATAAAGGCAGGTGAGGTAATCTAACTTCAGTTAATTCTATAAAGGCAGGTGAGTGACAGGTGAGGTAATCTAACTTCAGTTAATTCTATAAAGGCAGGTGAGTGACAGGTGAGGTAATCTAACTTCAGTTAATTCTATAAAGGCAGGTGAGTGACAGGTGAGGTAATCTAACTTCAGTTAATTCTATAAAGGCAGGTGAGGTAATCTAACTTCAGTTAATTCTATAAAGGCAGGTGAGTGACAGGTGAGGTAATCTAACTTCAGTTAATTCTATAAAGGCAGGTGAGTGACAGGTGAGGTAATCTAACTTCAGTTAATTCTATAAAGGCAGATGAGTGACAGGTGAGGTAATCTAACTTCAGTTAATTCTATAAAGGCAGGTGAGTGACAGGTGAGGTAATCTAACTTCAGTTAATTCTATAAAGGCAGGTAAGTGACAGGTGAGGTAATCTAACTTCAGTTAATTCTATAAAGGCAGGTGAGGTAATCTAACTTCAGTTAATTCTATAAAGGCAGGTAAGTGACAGGTGAGGTAATCTAACTTCAGTTAATTCTATAAAGGCAGGTGAGGTAATCTAACTTCAGTTAATTCTATAAAGGCAGGTAAGTGACAGGTGAGGTAATCTAACTTCAGTTAATTCTATAAAGGCAGATGAGTGACAGGTGAGGTAATCTAACTTCAGTTAATTCTATAAAGGCAGGTGAGTGACAGGTGAGGTAATCTAACTTCAGTTAATTCTATAAAGGCAGGTGAGTGACAGGTGAGGTAATATACCTTCAGTTAATTCTATAAAGGCAGGTGAGTGACAGGTGAGGTAATATAACTTCAGTTAATTTTATAAAGGCAGGTGAGTGACAGGTGAGGTAATCTAACTTCAGTTAATTCTATAAAGGCAGATGAGTGACAGGTGAGGTAATCTAACTTCAGTTAATTCTATAAAGGCAGGTGAGTGACAGGCGTGGTAATCTAACTTCAGTTAATTCTATAAAGGCAGGTGAGTGACAGGCGCGGTAATCTAACTGTAACCTGTAGAATAAACCCTACAGTACAGCACATACAGTAACATGTAGGAGCCATGTCTTAGGAACAGTGGGTCTTTATAAACTATATTAAAGCAGCACCACACCACTGTTTTGGTAAAAAGCTGAGGGAGAACTATATGTTTAACCATGTTTTGAGGCTATACACTGTTTACAATTGCATTGTTTACAAATATTGGAGTAAAACAAGTTTTTCGATTGGGTTCTGATAGGGTACGACAATTAAACTAAACTCATAGGTCATTCCTAAGTAATATTCTTTAAGAATCGATGGGTAGATAGAATTAATTTCAAAGCCCAAAGATGGATGTAGGAAACGCAGCCTGCCCCCTTAAAGACAAAGTACAGTCATTATGTGAATGCAGGTAGTGGTTATGAAACCCGTTGGACAAGCCATACTACATATCCTATATTGGCATGAGGGGGTGTGGTATATGACCAATATACCACGGTTAAGGGCTGTTCTGAAGCGCAATGCAACACAGAGTGCCTGGATACAGCCCTTAGCCGTGGCATATTGGCCATGTACCACACCCCCTCATGCCAATATACCACGGCTAAGGGCTGTTCTGAAGCGCAACGCAACACAGAGTGCCTGGATACAGCCCTTAGCCGTGGTATATTGGCCATGTACCACACACTTGCTGAAGTATGATGATAGCTTTCAAAGTGAACATGAAAGGCATTTCTCTTCCTCACAGGCAATTTGCAATCAAGTCCTTTGTTCTATTGTCTGCATGTTTACAAGATGGATAAACGTTTGGGAAGAGAATAGATCGTCTTGTGTTTGTCATTTCATGGTCTGTTATTCAGGCAGTCTGAAATTCACAGTAAGTGACCATGAAGAAAACCACAGCCAGGAGCAATCATAACAACATTGTTATAAAGGAGTTTTTGTCAACTCATAAGATTAGTTATTAGTCCGGGGGTGTCCTCGGATGGGGCCACAGTGTCTCCTGACCCCTCCTGTCTCAGCCTCCAGTATTTATGCTGCAGTAGTTTATGTGTCGGGGGGCTAGGGTCAGTTTGTTATATCTGGAGTACTTCTCCTGTCCTATTCGGTGTCCTGTGTGAATCTAAGTGTGTGTTCTCTAATTCTCTCCTTCTCTCTTTCTCTCTCTCGGAGGACCTGAGCCCTAGGACCATGCCCCAGGACTACCTGACATGATGACTCCTTGCTGTCCCCAGTCCACCTGGCTGTGCTGCTGCTCCAGTTTCAACTGACCTGAGCCATAGGACCATGCCCCAGGAATACCTGACATGATGACTCCTTGCTGTCCCCAGTCCACCTGACTGTGCTGCTGCTCCAGTTTCAACTATTCTGCCTTATTATAATTCGACCATGCTGGTCATTTATGAACATTTGAACATCTTGACCATGTTTTGTTATAATCTCCACCCGGCACAGCCAGAAGAGGACTGGCCACCCCACATAGCCTGGTTCCTCTCTAGGTTTCTTCCTAGGTTTTGGCCTTTCTAGGGAGTTTTTCCTAGCCACCGTGCTTCTACACCTGCATTGCTTGCTGTTTGGGGTTTTAGGCTGGGTTTCTGTACAGCACTTTGAGATATCAGCTGATGTACGAAGGGCTATATAAATACATTTGATTTGATTTGATTAGTTGTAAGGCATTTGTTAATGGTTGATTAATGGTTTGACTCAACATTTATATACATTTTTATCAATGTATTTATATACAGTAGTAGTTTATATACAGTAGCAGTCAAAATACTACCTCATGAAGCTGGTTGAGAGAATGCCAAGAGTGTGCAGAGCTGTCATCAAGGCAAAGGGAGGCTACTTTAAATAATCTCAAGTATAAACAAATCAAAATATAATTTAACACTTTTCTGGTTACTACATATGTGTTATTTTATAGTTCTGATGTCTTCACTATTATTCTACAATGTAGAAAATAGTCAAAATAAAGAAAAAACCCTTGAATGAGTAGGTGTGTCCAGACTTTAGACTGGTGCTCTATGTTACTGTGTTTAGTTAGCCAAGACTCAACTTGAAGTTCAGTCTGCCTTCAAGTCAAAACTGTCCTATTCCAATATGTTTTCACCGCAGTGACGGAGGAGGGATTTGGCTTGAAAAACGTATGTCAATCCGTGAATAGAAGGTGTTGCTTGTACTCCTAATTATCCCATTATCCAAGCCACAAAACTGAGAAGATTTTAATAATGCTTGTTTTTCATTAAACTGCATTTTTCGTCAGCATGCTAGGCTAGGTAATGCTAAAGCAACTCATTGGATTCACAACATTATATTAGGGGCTGCAAAATACCTTATTAATAATTAGTAAATGGTTTATAAGGATTTAAATGAATCATCAACTGAGGTATTAGTAAGTAAATGTTCTCACATTTATAAATGTACTCATTAACAATGAATAAATATACCATTCATGACATACTGTATATAAATGCATTTATAAATATGTAAATATATGCTGAGTCAAACCATTAATCAACCAATTAACAAATACATGATCAATAATCTTATGTTGACAATAACTTAGGTTGACAAATAAGTACATTAGTTGTAGATGATTAATAATTTACTAGTTAACATACTATGATGAAACAATTTATGAATGATCTCATAAATCGTTAATAAATCATTTAAAATAACGTTTATAAATGCGTAAATGACTATTTAGAGATTTCTTAATGACATTTACAAATGTAGGAATAATGATGAATAAGTGGTAAGTAATCTCTTTACAAACTGTTTATATATTGTTTATTAAGGGACCTTAACATAAAGTGTTACCAAACTGTCAATAGCATGCATGCAGGGTTGGGTGGGTTACTTTCTAAATGTATCTGTTACAGTTATTAGTTGTCTGTCCAACATTGTAATCAGTAATGTAACTTTGGATTGCCCAAACTCAGTAATGTCATCTGATTATTTTCCCTTTAAGAGGCGTTAGAAGAAGACAAAATGGATCCATCAAATGTGTGTCATCATAGTAGTCTCTGATTGGTGGTCATCATTTGGTGTGTCATCATAGTGCTCTCTGATTGGTGGTCATCATTTGGTGTGTCATCATAGTGCTCTCTGATTGGTGGTCATCATTTGGTGTGTCATCATAGTGCTCTCTGATTGGTGGTCAGACTTGCACAGGTGGAACAAACTTTAACTTGCGTATTTTTACAATTGAATGTCATTGAGGAAACAGAAAGGTGTCATAATGTATTTTTTCCTTCAAACATCCTTTTTGAATTGAAAAGTAATGGAAGACGTAACCATCTAGTATTTCAACAGCATCTGTAATCTGATTACAATATTCATCTAGTATTTCAACAGCATCTGTAATCTGATTACAATATTATTGCCGGTAACGTAACTGATGGTTATCAGATTACATGTAATCAGATACTCCCCAACCCTGCCTGCATGTGTCATACCATTTTGTTTGAAGCTAGAAGGGAGAGAGCACAAGCATATGTCAGTCATTGGAGT
Source organism: Oncorhynchus mykiss (assembly GCF_013265735.2). Lineage (NCBI taxonomy): Eukaryota > Metazoa > Chordata > Actinopteri > Salmoniformes > Salmonidae > Oncorhynchus > Oncorhynchus mykiss. The sequence goes on along the minus strand of NC_048579.1, from coordinate 72,206,069 downwards.
TATTCCTTTGACAGTGTGCTTTCCCAGAAACCCCTGAATTATTTCACTTCCCTGTGGAACTTTTTATTTCACCTTTATTTAACCAGGAAAAGCCATTTGAGACACAGAGTCTCACGGGAGGCCTGGTCGAGAAGGCAGCAGCAATCAACACAACAGTAGAGTAGTGTTCAACAGGAAACATTTACACTCCTTCTGAGCAGAGTAATGTTCAACATGAAACACAGTCAGCACAACCACATGACCCCACCTACAGGAAACACAGTCAGCACAACCACATGACCCCACCTACAGGAAACACAGTCAGCACAACCACATGACCCCACCTACAGGAAACATTTACACTCGTCCTGAACAGAGTTTTGCACCAGAATTTTAAAATAATGTTCGTATTAGTAGATAGATACATTCAGACGTGTTCAGTGAATTATTCAAATCATGTACAGACGTGTTTTATTGTTGCATTACACAAAACAGAGAACATACAGATATCTACAGTGCCTTGCGAAAGTATTCGGCCCCCTTGAACTTTGCAACCTTTTGCCACATTTCAGGCTTCAAACATAAAGATACAAAACTTTATTTTTTTGTGAAGAATCAACAACAAGTGGGACACAATCATGAAGTGGAACGACATTTATTGGATATTTCAAACTTTTTTAACAAATCAAAAACTGAAAAATTGGGCGTGCAAAAATATTCAGCCCCCTTAAGTTAATACTTTGTAGCGCCACCTTTTGCTGCAATTACAGCTGTAAGTCGCTTGGGGTATGTCTCTATCAGTTTTGCACATCGAGAGACTGAACGTTTTAACCCATTCCTCCTTGCAAAACAGCTCGAGCTCAGTGAGGTTGGATGGAGAGCATTTGTGAACAGCAGTTTTCAGTTCTTTCCACAGATTCTCGATTGGATTCAGGTCTGGACTTTGACTTGGCCATTCTAACACCTGGATATGTTTATTTTTGAACCATTCCATTGTAGATTTTGCTTTATGTTTTGGATCATTGTCTTGTTGGAAGACAAATCTCCGTCCCAGTCTCAGGTCTTTTGCAGACTCCATCAGGTTTTCTTCCAGAATGGTCCTGTATTTGGTTCCATCCATCTTCCCATCAATTTTAACCATCTTCCCTGTCCCTGCTGAAGAAAAGCAGGCCCAAACCATGATGCTGCCACCACCATGTTTGACAGTGGGGATGGTGTGTTCAGCTGTGTTGCTTTTACGCTAAACATAACGTTTTGCATTGTTGCCAAAAAGTTCAATTTTGGTTTCATCTGACCAGAGCACCTTCTTCCACATGTTTGGTGTGTCTCCCAGGTGGCTTGTGGCAAACTTTAAACAACACTTTTTATGGATATCTTTAAGAAATGGCTTTCTTCTTGCCACTCTTCCATAAAGGCCAGATTTGTGCAATATACGACTGATTGTTGCTCTATGGACAGACTCTCCCACCTCAGCTGTAGATCTCTGCAGTTCATCCAGAGAGATCATGGGCCTCTTGGCTGCATCTCTGATCAGTCTTCTCCTTGTATGAGCTGAAAGTTTAGAGGGACGGCCAGGTCTTGGTAGATTTGCAGTGGTCTGATACTCCTTCCATTTCAATATTATCGCTTGCACAGTGCTCCTTGGGATGTTTAAAGCTTGGGAAATCTTTTTGTATCCAAATCCGGCTTTAAACTTCTTCACAACAGTATCTCGGACCTGCCTGGTGTGTTCCTTGTTCTTCATGATGCTCTCTGCGCTTTTGATGGACCTCTGAGACTATCACAGTGCAGGTGCATTTATACGGAGACTTGATTACACACAGGTGGATTGTATTTATCATCATTAGTCATTTAGGTCAACATTGGATCATTCAGAGATCCTCACTGAACACCTGGAGAGAGTTTGCTGCACTGAAAGTAAAGGGGCTGAATAATTTTGCACGCCCAATTTTTCAGTTTTTGATTTGTTAAAAAAGTTTGAAATATCCAATAAATGTCGTTCCACTTCATGATTGTGTCCCAGTTGTTGTTGATTCTTCACAAAAAAATACAGTTTTATATCTTTATGTTTGAAGCCTGAAATGTGGCAAAAGGTCGCAAAGTTCAAGGGGGCCGAATACTTTCGCAAGGCACTGTATGTAAAGACACGTCAGAGCTCAAACACATCAATAAATAAATGGACCAGATCGTGATAAGAATATACATTATACTCACAAAGCAACCATTCGTTGTTCACCGATGCCCATATCCTTCCTCACAATAGTTTTTCTGGTGGCCAGTCATCCCAGATAATCAGTGATTGATTAGGACAGGAGCTCACCGGAACTGAGTCCCGCCACCTCAAATGTTCTACTGCTCCAGTTCCTGCACCTCTGATAGAATATTAGCTTGACAGAATATACATTACATTTGCTTACTGCTGAGAGCTAAAATGGTCGGCTTGACATACCAATATTGATGTTGAATCAACGAGGATATTTACAAATATTTCCATGTGTCTAAACCATGGGTCCTTAATGACATCAAAGAAATGCTACATACAGTACAAGGTGAAGCAGTGGAGTAGGAGGAGTTCCCATATTGTCCACATGGTCCATCAATAGCTCTGGTCCATGGTGTTATGTATGTGTGGCTTGCTGATGCTGAGCCTTCTGTGAAGCTGAAAGTAGCGCCCTGGGCCAGAGCTAGTCCAACATAGTGTCTCCTAGCTGTAGTAAAGATAGATCCAGGGGTTGGTACAGCTGTTTAGACTGGCAAGCAGCATGATGATGACAAACAGTGGACCTGAGAGAGAGAGAGAGAGAGAGAGAGAGAGAGAGGGAGAGGGAGAGGGAGAGAGAGAAGGGGGGGATATGGCATGATAAAAATAGCACTACAGGTTTCCACAGAAAGAATTGGAAAGGTCATGCAAATCAATGGAACTGGAGGCCAATCAGTGTGATTAAACTAGATACCTGTGGCTTCTAGATACCTGTGGCTTCTAGATACCTGTGGCTTCTAGATACCTGTGGCTTCTAGATATCTGTGGCTTCTAGATACCTGTGGCTTCTAGATACCTGTGGCTTCTAGATACCTTTGGCTTCTAGATATCTGTGGCTTCTAGATATCTGTGGCTTCTAGATACCTGTGGCTTCTAGATACCTGTGGCTTCTAGATACCTGTGGCTTCTAGATACCTGTGGCTTCTAGATACCTGTGGCTTCTAGATAACTGTGGCGTCTAGATACCTGTGGCTTCTAGATACCTGTGGCTTCTAGATACCTGTGGCTTCTAGATACCCGTGGCTTCTAGATACCTGTGGCTTCTAGATACCTGTGGCTTCTAGATATCTGTGGCTTCTAGATACCTGTGGCTTCTAGATATCTGTGGCTTCTAGATACCTGTGGCTTCTAGATACCTGTGGCTTCTAGATATCTGTGGCTTCTAGATACCTGTGGCTTCTAGATATCTGTGGCTTCTAGATACCTGTGGCTTCTAGATACCTGTGGTTTCTAGATATCTGTGGCTTCTAGATAACTGTGCTCCTAACAATGTAGTAAAATGACAAGCAGGTACACAAATAAAATTGAATGTACCATTTGTGGGCGCTGTACTGGGACTCCATGCAGACCACAACTGGACCACAAAGAAGGGGCTCCAGCATATCGAGTAGACCATAATGATGACGAATGTCATTTTGACCGTCTTCAACATCGCGCTCGAGACCCCTTTGGTGCCCGTGCGCCTGTCGCTCGTGGAAGCCTGGAGCGCCTTTCTCTTCATGTTAAAGTATATCCCCGTGCATATTTTAATCTGGCAGTACAGCAAGATGATAACCGGGAGAACAAACACTGATAAAGTAATCCAGCTGATGTATATTTTAGAACCCCAAGGTTCGATAAATGTCGCCCAACAATCATACAGGTTGTCCTCTAGTTCTTGGAGAGAGAAGATGAAGAGTTGCGGAGTGCTGAAAGCCAGAGAGACCAGCCACGCTGCGCCTATGGCGACGTACCTCTTAAAAGAACCCTTCAAGAACGACACCATGGGTTTGCAGACCGCATGGTACCGATCTATGGTCATGGCCACTATCATGTATGTGGAGGCGAACATCCCAACCACCTGAAGATATTTCACCGACCTACAGACGAAATCTGAGCCCCGGAACCGGTGCGTAATCTCCATGCAGAACTGCGGTAGGACTTGGAAGAAAGCGACCACTAGGTCCGCAAAACACAGGTGCAGAAGGAACAGTTGGGTCCTTGTATTCATCTTGCGCTTCCTCCAAAGTGCATGCAGAAGGCACAAATTCCCACATGTGGCTAAGACAAAAATCAATCCCAAAACCCCAGCTTTTATAAGCGCAAAGTCGTGTTCACCTGTCTCATCAGTTCCTCCCGCGTCCTCCCGCTCCGAACTGCCATTGCCACTATAATTGAGTTGTAAACTCATTGTCCCTTACAAGATTTTTTGGTTACCATTTTTTTTCCATTGTTAATTATGTTCAGAAAATTAGGTCCAATACTTTCCTATTGGCAATTCGGCCACTATCTCTCGCCCGATGATGCGCAGTAGTTCTGCGCAGCAGCAACAAGTGCTGGTAGCTGGTAGTAGCGTCGTATTTGCCTGACGACTCACCCTGAATTTGCTGCTCCATTGATAGCTACATACCTTCAAGAAACGTCAGTTTGGCCGCCCGGCGCTATGTGGTTGGGTAACCCTGCAAGCATCGTCTGTCTATGACATGTTGTACGGGCCATCACCGTCCCAGAAAAGATGGGCAGCAACGACAGGTGCACCAGAGCTGGAGGCCTGTTTAAATATGGCTCTGGATGCACGGATGAAATCAGAATGTGCTGTATAGGTAGGTGCGCAGTGCGCATTCCCAGAGTGTAATGAACATCTAGGCTTCAATATGAACACCTCCCCTGGCTTCACACGTGAGTGCACATTCATTTCCTTCAATGTCCCTCATTTCCATTTTCTGTCAATATTAATTGTAGACATAGACCAGTACTTTGTGACCATCAGCCACATGGGCCTAATGAAAAGCCTTTCTTCCACAGAATACAAAAGGAATAGACGACATCCACCCCTAAACTAGACTCTTTCCAATTGAATCCATGTTGAATATGATTGATAAAAGTCAGGTATAAGGACTTGTATCCTTTACAATGTAATGTAAAAGAACATTGGTGTTTCCCCCTCAGCATCCATGTATCAACATGACCCATGTTGATTTAGAAGCATCAAGTCAACATCTGTATTGACTGGTCACTTCATATTCCTGGAGGAAATGAATTCCTAGAGATGCAGACTGTGGTAAATGTCATATTGTGACATGATGTGTTTCTACCGTTACTCTGGGCTCTGTGAGAGCACTTCTCTCAGTCCTGTTTCACCCAGGTCCTTTGTGACAGTCGTGAAGAAAAGGTGATTTGTACAGTACTTATCAGCAGGAAGGCACATATCTGACAGGATGTATTGAAGCTGAGATTTGTGTCTAGCAGCTTGCAGATCCTTCGCTTCTGAGTGTTACAGTGTGCTGAGTGCTGTTATTCATTATCCACAACCTCTCCACACCATGACTGTGTCCCAAATGGCACCCCATTCCCTACATAGTGCACTACTTTAGACCCTATGGGCCCTGGTCAAACGTAGTGCACTATATAGGGAATAGGGTGCCATTTGGGCCGCACATCACATCATGCTAGAATAAAAGGCTGTTCTCCATCAGTGTGAGGAAACACCGACACTGTTTATGGTGCTGTTAAGTACCACATAATAGTATTTTCCTACTATACATATATTATGCATTTCATGCCACCCATCCATGCCACCCATCCATGCCACCCGTCCATGCCACCCATCCATGCCACCCGTCCATGCCACCCATCCATGCCACCCATCTATGCCACCCGTCATGCCACCCGTCCATGCCACCTGTCTATGCCACCCGCCCATGCCACCCATCCATGCCACCCATCCATGCCACCCATCTATGCCACCCGCCATGCCACCCATCCATGCCACCTGTCTATGCCACCCGTCCATGCCACCCATCTATGCCACCCGTCATGCCACCCGTCCATGCCACCTGCCTATGCCAGCCGTCCATGCCACCTGTCTATGCCACCCGTCCATGCCACCCATCCATGCCACCCGTCCATGCCACCTGTCTATGCCACCCGTCATGCCACCCATCTATGCCACCCGTCATGCCACCCATCTATGCCACCCGTCATGCCACCCATCCATGCCATCCGTCCATCAATCAATCAAATGTATTTATTTATAAAGCCATTTTTACATCAGCAGATGTCACAAAGTGCTGTACAGAAACCCAGCCTGAAACCCCAAACAGCAAACAATGCAGATGTAGAAGCACGGTGGCTGGGGAAAACTCCCTAGAGAGGCAGGAACAGGAAGAAACCTAGAGAGGAACCAGGCTCTGAGGGGAGGCCAGTCCTCTTCTGGCTGTGCCAGGTAGAGATTATAACAGTACATGGCCAAGATGTTCAAAAGTTCATAGATGACCAGCAGAGTCAAATAATAATAGTCACAATGCTACTTAATACAATGTTTACATACCCTACATTACTCATCTCATATGTATATGTATATACTGTACTCTATATCATCTACTGCATCTTTATGTAATACATGTATCACTAGCCACTTTAAACTATGCCACTTTGTTTACATACCCTACATTACTCATCTCATATGTATATACTGTACTCGATACCATCTACTGCATCTTGTCTATGCCGTTCTGTACCATCACTCATTCATATATCTTTATGTACATATTCTTTATCCCCTTACACTTGTGTGTATAAGGTAGTAGTTTTGGAATTGTTAGTTAGATTACTCATTGGTTATTACTGCATTGTCGGAACTAGAAGCACAAGCATTTCTCTACACTCGCATTAACATCTGCTAACCATGTGTATGTGACCATTAACATCTGCTAACCATGTGTATGTGACAAATACATGTTATTTTATTTTATTTGACAATGGTTGTGAGAGGGTGCAACAGGTCAGCACCTCAGGAGTAAATGTCAGTTGGCTTTCCATAGCTGATCATTTATGCCACCAGTAATGCCACCCACCATGCCACCCGCCATGCCACCCATATTTGCCACCCATCATGCCACCTACCATGCCAACCGGCATGCCACCCACCATGCCACCCGTCGTGCCACCCACCATGCCACACGCCATGCCACCCATCATGCCACCCACCATGCCACCCACCATGCCACCCATCATGCCACCCACCATGCCACCCACCATGCCAACCATCATGCCACCTGTCATGCCACCCACCATGCCACCCACCATGCCACCCACCATGCCACCCACCATGCCACCCGTCATGCCACCCACCATGCCACCCACCATGCCACCCATCATGCCACCCACCATGCCACCCATCATGCCACCCACCATGCCACCCATCATGCCACCCACCATGCCACCCACCATGCCACCCATCATGCCACCCACCATGCCACCCATCATGCCACCCATCATGTTACCCACCATGCCACCCACCATGCCACCCATCATGCCACCCGTCATGCCACCCACCATGCCGCCCACCATGGCCACCCACCATGCCACCAATCATGCCACCCACCATGCCACCCATCATGCCACCCGTTATGCCACCCACCATGCCACCCACCATGCCACCCGTCGTGCCACCCACCATGCCACCCACCATGCCACCCATCATGCCACCCACCATGCCACCCACCATGCCACCCATCATGCCACCCATCATGCCACCCGTCATGCTCAGTGACAGGGAGCAGTATGATCAGGGCAACATACACACAGACGTAATGTGCATATATTAGTGATGCTCTAAAGCTCGCTGTCGTAAAGCAGGTCAGAAATAGACCCTTTTAGATGATTCATCCAGTGTTTATCACGTTTCCACTGCTGCGTCTTCTGTCTTCACACATCAACTTTTACACAGCATGTCCTCTATGCCTAAAATATATATATATATATATATATATATATATATATATCGTTGTTGTTCCCCAATGGCTCTTAGCTACACTGAAATACACTCTGAAATGAATCTGGAGTGGTGCTGTAAAGCTGTATCTAACTACAGTATACAGTAGATCTGAGCTACACTGAAATACACTCTGAAATGAATCTGGAGTGGTACAGTAAAGCTGTATCTAGCTACAGTATACAGTAGATCTGAGCTACACTGAAATACACACTGAAATGATTCTGGAGTGGTGCTGTAAAGCTGTATCTAGCTACAGTATACAATAGATCTGAGATACACTGAAATTATTCTGGAGTGGTGCTGTAAAGCTGTATCTAGCTACAGTATACAGTAGATCTGAGCTACACTGGCCACTTTGAAATGATTCTGAAGTGGCGCTGTAACACCACATAGCAATAACTGCAATTCTGTCTTCTATGATCCCCTGGGATTCCCAATATCCCCACTCAGTGTGATTCATCTTTAGGTTGCGGAGCATCGCTCACTGTGTACAATAGACTTTAGAATGAATCTGCAGTCATGCAATAAAGCCATATGAGTGTAATTGACTTCAAATCAAATCAAATCAAATCAAATTTTATTTGTCACATACACATGGTTAGCAGATGTTAATGCGAGTGTAGCGAAATGCTTGTGCTTCTAGTTCCGACAATGCAGTAATAACAAGTAATCTAACTAACAATTCCAAAACTACTGTCTTGTACACAGTGTAAGGGGATAAAGAATATGTACATAAGGATATATGAATGAGTGATGGTACAGAGCAGCATAGGCAAGATACAGTAGATGGTATCGGGTACAGTATGTACAATGAGATGAGTATGTAAACAAAGTGGCATAGTATAGTATAAAGTGGCTAGTGATACATGTATTACATAAGGATACCGTCGATGATATAGAGTACAGTATATACGTATGCGTATGAGATGAATAATGTAGGGTAAGTAACATTTATATAAGGTAGCATTGTTTAAAGTGGCTAGTGATATATTTACATCATTTCCCATCAATTCCCATTATTAAAGTGGCTGGAGTTGAGTCAGTGTCAGTGTGTTGGCAGCAGCCACTCAGTGTTAGTGGTGGCTGTTTAACAGTCTGATGGCCTTGAGATAGAAGCTGTTTTTCAGTCTCTCGGTCCCAGCTTTGATGCACCTGTACTGACCTCGCCTTCTGGATGATAGCGGGGTGAACAGGCAGTGGCTCGGGTGGTTGATGTCCTTGATGATCTTTATGGCCTTCCTGTGACATCGGGTGGTGTAGGTGTCCTGGAGGGCAGGTAGTTTGCCCCCGGTGATGCGTTGTGCAGACCTCACTACCCTCTGGAGAGCCTTACGGTTGAGGGCGGTGCAGTTGCCATACCAGGCGGTGATACAGCCCGCCAGGATGCTCTCGATTGTGCATCTGTAGAAGTTTGTGAGTGCTTTTGGTGACAAGCCGAATTTCTTCAGCCTCCTGAGGTTGAAGAGGCGCTGCTGCGCCTTCTTCACGATGCTGTCTGTGTGAGTGGACCAATTCAGTTTGTCTGTGATGTGTATGCCGAGGAACTTAAAACTTGCTACCCTCTCCACTACTGTTCCATCGATGTGGATAGGGGGGTGTTCCCTCTGCTGTTTCCTGACTTCTATATGACCTCATGGGATTCTCTATATCCTCAGCCTCTGTGTGAATCATCTATCGGTTCCAAACATCTGACCATCTCTCTGTGTCTTGTTTACCCCTATCATCAACCTTACCTATACGGTTCCCGGGAGCACGGTGCAAGACCTGGTTGCTATGGGGACTTGTCGTGGTTAAGAGAGAAGGGGAACTTGAATTGGATTGCGCCACTAATATATGGAATTATCTGCTGCCCTTCATAGAAAGGAACAAAATTTCAACATTTACTATTGAGTCACTTCAGAGCACTGTGACAGGAATCTGGATACAGTGTATAATCAGAGAAGACTTTTCTTCTATAGATGACAGAACAATGATGACATATGACATAATAATGACGTATGACATAATAATGGGTTTGCTTCTGCTGTATGTTTTTGATTACCTCTATTGAAACTGTTATTACTGTTTGAATGGAACAAAGCGGGAGGGTTTTTGCTATAAAACATCCATGCATCCATATATACACAAACACAAAAATGTAATTGTGTTTAATTTTGGCAGCTAGGATCAACAGGAATATCCAGCAGCACTGTGCCTCTGTGGGTTGTTTCTGTGTTCCTCCAGCAGCACTGTGCCTCTGTGGGTTGTTTCTGTGTTCCTCCAGCAGCACTGTGCCTCTGTGGGTTGTTTCTGTGTTCCTCCAGCAGCACTGTGCCTCTGTGGGTTGTTTCTGTGACCCTCCAGCAGCACTGTGCCTCTGTGGGTTGTTTCTGTGTTCCTCCAGCAGCACTGTGCCTCTGTGGGTTGTTTCTGTGACCCTCCAGCAGCACTGTGCCTCTGTGGGTTGTTTCTGTGTTCCTCCAGCAGCACTGTGCCTCTGTGGGTTGTTTCTGTGTTCCTCCAGCAGCACTGTGCATCTGTGGGCTGTTTCTGTGTTCCTCCAGCAGCACTGTGCCTCTGTGGGTTGTTTCTGTGTTCCTCCAGCAGCACTGTGCCTCTGTGGACTGTTTCTGTGTTTCCTCCAGCAGCACTGTGCCTCTGTGGGCTGTTTCTGTGTTCCTCCAGCAGCACTGTGCCTCTGTGGGTTGTTTCTGTGTTCCTCCAGCAGCACTGTGCCTCTGTGGGCTGTTTCTGTGTTCCTCCAGCAGCACTGTGCCTCTGTGGGCTGTTTTTGTGTTCCTCCAGCAGCACTGTGCCTCTGTGGGCTGTTTCTTTGTTCCTCCAGCAGCACTGTGCCTCTGTGGGCTGTTTCTTTGTTCCTCCAGCAGCACTGTGCCTCTGTGGGTTGTTTCTGTGCTCCTCCAGCAGCACTGTTCCTCTGTGGGTTGTTTCTGTGTTTCTCCAGCAGCACTGTGCCTATGTGGGTTGTTTCTGTGTTCCTTCAGCAGCACTGTGCCTCTGTGGGTTGTTTCTGTGTTCTTCCAGCAGCACTGTGCCTCTGTGGGTTGTTTCTGTGTTTCTCCAGCAGCACGGTGCCTCTGTGGGTTGTTTCTGTGTTCCTCCAGCAGCACTGTGCCTCTGTGGGTTGTTTCTGTGCTCCTCCAGCAGCACTGTGCCTCTGTGGGTTGTTTCTGTGTTTCTCCAGCAGCACGGTGCCTCTGTGGGTTGTTTCTGTGTTCCTCCAGCAGCACTGTGCCTCTGTGGGTTGTTTCTGTGTTCCTCCAGCAGCACTGTGCCTCTGTGGGTTGTTTCTGTGCTCCTCTAGCAGCACTGTGCCTCTGTGGGCTGTTTCTGTGTTCCTCCATGTTATTACACTCTGTACCAGAGAGTCATTTATTCAACTGGTCTATGCCCACTACTGGTGATGTAGCTACTGTTTGTGTCATGTAATAAGGGTGGAAATCCAATAAACACATTGAGAAATCTATGGACCTTTAGAGCAGGCACAGGAACAGGCACAGGAACAGGCACAGGAACAGACACAGGCACAGAAACAGACACAGGAACAGGAACAGGAACAGGCACAGGAACAGACACAGGAACAGGAACAGGCACAGAAACAGAAACAGACACAGGAACAGGCACAGACACAGACACAGGAACAGGAAAAGGCACAGGAACAGGTACAGGAACAGACACAGGAACAGGCACAGAAACAGACACAGGAACAGGCACAGAAACAGGCACAGGAAAAGGCACAGGAACAGGAACAGACACAGGCACAGGAACAGACACAGGCACAGTAACAGGCACAGGAACAGGCACAGTAACAGACACAGGAACAGGCAAAGTAACAGACACAGACATGGGAACAGACACAGGAACATGCACAGACACAGGAACAGACACATGAACAGGAACAGGCACAGGTACAGGCACAGACACAGGAACAGGCACAATAACAGGCAAAGTAACAGACACAGGAACAGTAACAGACACAGGAACAGGCAAAGTAACAGACACAGACATGGGAACAGACACAGGAACATGCACAGACACATGAACAGGCACAGGAACAGGCACAGTAACAGACACAGGAACAGTAACAGACACAGGAACAGGCACAATAACAGGCAAAGTAACAGACACAGGAACAGACGCAGACACAGGAACAGGCACAGACACAGGAACAGGCACAGACACAGGAACAGGCACAGGAACAGACGCAGACACAGGAACAGACACAGGAACAGGCAAAGTAACAGACACAGACATGGGAACAGACACAGGAACATGCACAGACACAGGAACAGACACATGAACAGGAACAGGCACAGGAACAGGCACAGTAACAGAGACAGGAACAGTAACAGACACAGGAACAGGCACAATAACAGGCAAAGTAACAGACACAGGCACAGGAACAGACGCAGACACAGGAACAGACACAGGAACAGGCACAGACACAGGAACAGGCACAGGAACAGACGCAGACACAGGAACAGACACAGGAACAGGCACAGACACAGGAACAGGCACAGACACAGGAACAGACACAGGAACAGACACAGGAACAGGCACAGACACAGGAACAGGCACAGACACAGGAACAGACACATGAACAGGAACAGGAACAGTAACAGACACAGGAACAGGCAAAGTAACAGACACAGGCACAGGAACAGACGCAGACACGGGAACAGACACAGGAACAGGCACAGACACAGGAACATGCACAGGAACAGGTTCCATTTGGGACCCATCCAGACAGTGGTTTTACATTGAGGTTTGTGAGAATTCGTGGGCACCCCATTATGAGACCTGAATGGACCTTGTCCAATTACCTTTGTTGAAGTCAATGTTCCTCCCCAACCATGTTGTATCAAGATAAGAGACAGGCAAAAACCACTGAGCTCATTTGACATTTGCACACCTTGCTGACATTTCACACTGCATGTTGTTGAACGAGACTCTGCATGGAACAATCCATAGTAGAGATAGATACATCCTCAATGGGGGATGATCAGTGAATGATCTCTAAATCATCCATATTTAATTTGCATCACATGTGTTGATATTGTATTTTATCAATTGAACAATCCTCCTCTTGTGATTGGGTTAACAACAGAAATAATAATGTTATAGATAAACCATTAGCTACTTTCGGTAGTGGGCTGTATGTGGTTATGTCGCTCTCCATGATGCTGGACTGTTGGAGATTACAATTGGATGCACACTCCATCTAGACTTGATCAAATCATTAGTTCATACTCTAATTGGTGAAATAAACATTTGTGCCAAACATAAGTAATACAAATGAGTCATGCGGAATGATTTTTCTCCTATTTAAATTCAATTAAATACTGTAGCTGTTCCACAATGAAACGTAATGATTCACACAGGGAGGATTATCTCACATAAAATGCTGCCCCCTAGTGTTACATAGCAGTCAATGCATGCCCTCTCGTGGTTGGTGGTTATCGGTTGACGTGCCTATGAAACAGCCAATCGAGAAGCAGAGCACCGTAACGCGATCTATTGTATATTTACACATTTCCTGTTTTCCTTAGCGAGCAGATCTGTCAATAAAACGCTGACTATTCAGGTAATTTCCTTGGATGAAATGTTACATTTGTCTAGGTTTTTATCATAATCTACAAAACACCTTTTGAAATGGGCTGTCATAAACTCAATGATGATTAGCGAGCTGATGCTGCTTTGCCAGTTAGCTAACCCAGCGTAAAATAAATTCACGTTCGGTACTAGCTGCTGTGTTGTATCGCTAGTTAGCAATAAAACGACCGAGTTGTTGTAAAACACATAGCTTCGCTGATATGCAGCTATGTTTTTTTCCAACTCTTCACAGTGAAGGCAGTGGTCCCTTTATTGATACAAGCCCATGTAATGACTCGTGTGTTCCCCTTTGGCCTGGAAATGTACTCGCTAGGTAACGTTAGGTGTCTCATACGAGATGAATATTCGCCACAGTAACGTTAGCTGTCCATTCCAATGTTTACATTGCTAAAAGTCGACAGTATTCTGGAGCAACGTTTTGCTCTCGATGACGTCTTTCAACCACTTCTCCCTGAACCTCGTTTTCCCTGGCCTGTGTGTCAGCCTGTTCGACTCCACTAGAAAGTACACCTCCACGGGCAAAGTCTGAGGTTTGATCTTGGAAATCACAATGACAAAGTAGACACTGGCAGTCGCCTTGGCAATCGGGGTGCGTCGGGTGGGGATGCTCCATTGTGCCCGGTAGTGGTACTGTTTGTGAAACTCATGATCCGTCTCCTCGAGGAATACTAGGCTAAAAAGCCAGCTGGTGTGCACCTCCCATGTGTGGATGTACTCCTCGATTCGCACTTTCCCCAGTTCAATTGTAAAGTCCTTGCAAGTGATCCATTCGATGTTTCTAAACTCGTATTCGGTGGAGTCTTCCACCTCTTGCTGGTGGCCGAGGGCACCGCGTGCGTTCTCCAGTACATTTTTCACGATTTCAGATGCTCTCAAGCTTAGGTTTGATGAAGGCCTCTCGTCCATCGTGTTTCTCTTCGTATATCAAAACTTACTTTGATAAAGTATTTGGAAACCCGTAGATATCAGTCGTTTTCTACACTGGAAAACGAATGTTGTTGTTTTGAAGGGTTTCCATGGCTACCATGGAACAGAAGGAACATCCGGGGATTTGATAGCACTGGTTGGCCATTCAAACCCTATCTATTTTTTTTGTGTGAGACAAATACCTTTGTTCATTCTAATGAGGGGCTCCATTGTGGTTTTACTTTAGGCTAAATGGTATGTTTATTTAGCTAGACTTTGCACAAAGTCCTCTGACATCCATTAGCTTTCTTTCTCTTATATTCTAGGAGGCAGCTTCATTCCTAGATGACCTATGCTGGACCAGAGCCAAGAGGACTGACCCAGTCTCTAGAGGTTGTCCTGACTGACCCAGTCTCCAGAGGTTGTCCTGACTGACCCAGTCTCCAGAGGTTGTCCTGACTGACCCAGTCTCCAGAGGTTGTCCTGACTGACCCAGTCTCCAGAGGTTGTCCTGACTGACCCAGTCTCCAGAGGTTTAACTCTCTCCTGTCTCTGGTGTGAGCTGACGCATGTCGCGGATCAGGAGCACGCTCAACACTGTTACTAAAGCAGTAAGTGGCAGCGACCTCCTCTCCAAGATCTCCCGCCTTAAGCCCAGTGCCGCAGCCGCCCATGCAGAGAAGGTACTGGCCGAAGCGGAGCCTCTGACTCCATCTCCAACTCCGGCAGCTAGTGACCCTTCAGCTGCTGCAATAGACATGAAGCCACCAGAGCAGGATCAGACAGTAGGACAGGACCAGAACAATGGAGAGGAGGGGAAGGAGAATCAGCCACTTCAGCCTTTAGAGAAACCCTTCATGGCCAACGTCAAGCCCAAACAGAGCCTCGCTGCGTCAGTGGCTAACTCCGCCGCATCAGTGGCTATATCCACCGCTAGCTCCTCGTCAGCCATTGCCAAGCAGACGTTACAGCTGTTCCAACCAGAGGCCCTGTCCACCAACATGGACGAGACATACAGCACCCTGTCTCAACACGTCAACGACTACTTTGGGAGTTGTAGTAGTCTATCAACAGGAGATGACAAGAAGCCTCACCATATAAATGTCAATGCTCAAGCATCCACGTCCTCCAAGCCTGCTCTCAGTCTACGCTATCAGAGTACTAAGAGCGGGGACCACATCCCCGTTTCACTACCTGTGGCAGCTGAGACCAAGGCTATCCAGGGCAAGGCAGCTACCCCACAACCGACTCCTCCCCTGGAGGAGGTTAGCTCAACCTCGGGTGTTCCCACCCGAGAGAGCCCTGCCACAGATAGTACTTCCTCTGACCCAGTCACCTATACCTCCACCCCTACCCCCACCCTAACACCCTCTAAAAAAGGTGGGTTTGGGCAGTATCTGTCTGACCCTCGTCCCAATGTTCAGGCATTCTTTGGCAGCTATATAGCACCCTTGGTACCTAGTAAGTTCAGAGCTGATCCCAAGAGTGTCACAGCAGCAGTTGAAGAGAAGACCACGGAGGAGGCTGTGAGGAAGCCTGGAGAGAAGATGGAGACTGAGGAGCAGAAGAAGAATGCTGAAGAGGGGGCCAAGAAACTACTGCTGAGCCAGAGAGAGAAGGTACTGAAACTGATTCATATAAATTAATGATTCTCTGCCATGTGAATTAATTAAAATAAACTTTTAATACCCTGTCGGTTTGAAGTGTCTTACCCTGTCGGTTTGAAGTGTCTTACCCCCTGTCGGTTTGAAGTGTCTTACCCTGTCGGTTTGAAGTGTCTTACCCTGTCGGTTTGAAGTGTCTTACCCTGTCGGTTTGAAGTGTCTTACCCTGTCGGTTTGAAGTGTCTTACCCTGTCGGTTTGAAGTGTCTTACCCTGTCGGTTTGAAGTGTCTTACCCTGTCGGTTTGAAGTGTCTTACCCCCTGTCGGTTTGAAGTGTCTTACCCTGTCGGTTTGAAGTGTCTTACCCTGTCGGTTTGAAGTGTCTTACCCTGTCGGTTTGAAGTGTCTTACCCTGTCGGTTTGAAGTGTCTTACCCCCTGTCGGTTTGAAGTGTCTTACCCCCTGTCGGTTTGAAGTGTCTTACCCCCTGTCTGTTTGAAGTGTCTTACCCCCTGTCGGTTTGAAGTGTCTTACCCTGTCGGTTTGAAGTGTCTTACCCTGTCGGTTTGAAGTGTCTTACCCTGTCGGTTTGAAGTGTCTTACCCTGTCGGTTTGAAGTGTCTTACCCTGTCGGTTTGAAGTGTCTTACCCTGTCGGTTTGAAGTGTCTTACCCTGTCGGTTTGAAGTGTCTTACCCTGTCGGTTTGAAGTGTCTTACCCTGTCGGTTTGAAGTGTCTTACCCTGTCGGTTTGAAGTGTCTTACCCTGTCGGTTTGAAGTGTCTTACCCTGTCGGTTTGAAGTGTCTTACCCCCTGTCGGTTTGAAGTGTCTTACCCCCTGTCGGTTTGAAGTGTCTTACCCCCTGTCTGTTTGAAGTGTCTTACCCCCTGTCTGTTTGAAGTGTCTTACCCCCTGTCTGTTTGAAGTGTCTTACCCCCTGTCTGTTTGAAGTGTCTTACCCCCTGTCGGTTTGAAGTGTCTTACCCCCTGTCGGTTTGAAGTGTCTTACCCCCTGTCTGTTTGAAGTGTCTTACCCTGTCTGTTTGAAGTGTCTTACCCCCTGTCGGTTTGAAGTGTCTTACCCCCTGTCGGTTTGAAGTGTCTTACCCCCTGTCGGTTTGAAGTGTCTTACCCCCTGTCGGTTTGAAGTGTCTTACCCCCTGTCGGTTTGAAGTGTCTTACCCCCTGTCGGTTTGAAGTGTCTTACCCCCTGTCGGTTTGAAGTGTCTTACCCCCTGTCGGTTTGAAGTGTCTTACCCTGTCGGTTTGAAGTGTCTTACCCTGTCGGTTTGAAGTGTCTTACCCTGTCGGTTTGAAGTGTCTTACCCCCTGTCGGTTTGAAGTGTCTTACCCCCTGTCGGTTTGAAGCGTCTTACCCCCTGTCGGTTTGAAGCGTCTTACCCCCTGTCGGTTTGAAGTGTCTTACCCCCTGTCGGTTTGAAGCGTCTTACCCCCTGTCGGTTTGAAGTGTCTTACCCCCTGTCGGTTTGAAGCGTCTTACCCCCTGTCGGTTTGAAGCGTCTTACCCCCTTTCGGTTTGAAGTGTCTTACCCCCTTTCGGTTTGAAGTGTCTTACCCTGTCGGTTTGAAGTGTCTTACCCCCTGTCGGTTTGAAGTGTCTTACCCTGTCGGTTTGAAGTGTCTTACCCTGTCGGTTTGAAGTGTCTTACCCTGTCGGTTTGAAGTGTCTTACCCCCTGTCGGTTTGAAGTGTCTTACCCTGTCGGTTTGAAGTGTCTTACCCCCTGTCGGTTTGAAGTGTCTTACCCCCTGTCGGTTTGAAGTGTCTTACCCCCTGTCGGTTTGAAGTGTCTTACCCTGTCGGTTTGAAGCGTCTTACCCCCTGTCTGTTTGAAGAGTCTTACCCCCTGTCGGTTTGAAGCGTCTTACCCCCTGTCGGTTTGAAGCGTCTTACCCCCTGTCGGTTTGAAGCGTCTTACCCCCTGTCGGTTTGAAGTGTCTTACCCCCTGTCGGTTTGAAGCGTCTTACCCCCTGTCGGTTTTTAAATTTGTACATTTTTAAAAAAGGATCCTGGGTATGTTCTGTGCCCTCCCATCCCAGATCATAGCGCGGGTGAGTATGGACAACAGGACCAGAGCCTTGGTGCAGGGCATCCAGAAAGCCACAGACATGAATGTCCACACCAGCCGTGTGGAGGAGCTTAGTCTGCATCTTCTGGAGTACCCTGAGACACGCGGTGTGGCCGTCAAGGTGTGGGGCTGTTTTTCTAGACAATGGAAACTTCAGTCCTTGTAGATATACTGTGGGTATATTTACATTCATATTTTAGTCATGTAGCAGAAGCTCTGATAGACCAACTTCTAATCAGTGCATTCAACTAAGATGGGTACATGTAGAAGTGTGTGAATTTGCTGAAGTGAACCCCCCCCCCAGGAGAGGGTGATCCCGTGCCTGTTGCGTCTGAGGCAGACCAGAGACCCCCGGCTCCAGGCTGCAGTGAGAGAGGCCCTGGCCCTGGTGGGATACACAGACCCTGTGAAGGGCCAGGGTATACGGATCCTGGCCATCGATGGAGGGGGGACCAGGGGACTGGTAGCCCTGCAGACCCTACACAAACTGCAGACACTGACAGGCAAACCCATCTACCAGCTGTTTGACTACATCTGTGGGGTCAGCACAGGTAGGCTGTTTCACCAAGTTCCCTGTATTTTCTACAACATGATATCGGTCCACAATACTAGGGCTGGTTTCCCAGACACAGATCAGGCCTAGTCCTGAGAACATAACCCATTGAGCATTCTTTTTAGGCCAAGACTAGGTTTCATTTATGTCTTAGAAACCAGTCACTTATGTTTAATGAAAGGCACTTTTCAGTCGTCTTAAAATCAAAAAGTCAGGGCCTCCCGAGTGGCGCAGCGCTTGAGGCGTCATCACAGACCGGCTGCGACCGGGAGACCCATGAGGCGACGCACAATTGTCCCAGCATCGTCCGGATTAGGGGAGGGTTCGGGCCTGGCGCAAACCCTAGCGACTCCTGTGGTGGGCCTGGCGCATGTACTCTGACACGGTCGCCAGCTATATGGTGTTTCCTCTGACACGTTGGTGCGGCTGGCTTCCGGGTTAAGCGAGCTGTGTGTCAAGAGGCAGTATGGCTTGGCGGGGTCGTGTTTCGGAGGACGCATGGCTCTCAACCTTCGCCTCTCCCTCTGTATGGGAGTTGCAGCGATGGGACAAGACTGTAACTACCAATTGGATATCACGACATTGGGGAGGATAATACTTTTTTATAAATCTGAAAGTCCTGTTTGGCACGTGGCATCTTAACACGATGAACCCCTATCCCGCAGGTGCCATCCTGGCCTTCATGTTGGGGGTGTTCCAGATTCCTCTGGATGATTGTGAGGAACTCTACAGGAAGCTGGGTTCTGATGTGTTCAAACAGAACGTGATCGTGGGAACTGTCAAGATGGGCTGGAGCCACGCCTTCTACGACAGCCAGATCTGGGAGAACATCCTCAAGTGAGTACAGTACCCTGCTGCTCCGACTAGTATACTGTCATGTCAATACCCTGCTGCTCCGTCTAGTATACTGTCATGTCAGTACCCTGCTGCTCCGTCTAGTATACTGTCATGTCAGTACCCTGCTGCTCTGTCTAGTATACTGTCATGTCAGTACCCTGCTGCTCCGTCTAGGATACTGTCATGTCAGTACCCTGCTGCTCCGTCTAGTAAACTGTCATGTCAGTACCCTGCTGCTCTGTCTAGAATACTGTCATGTCAATACCCTGCTGCTCCGTCTAGGATACTGTCATGTCAGTACCCTGCTGCTCCGTCTAGTATACTGTCATGTCAGTACCCTGCTGCTCCGTCTAGTATACTGTCATGTCAGTACCCTGCTGCTCCGTCTAGAATAATGTCATGTCAATACCCTGCTGCTCCGTCTAGGATACTGTCATGTCAGTACCCTGCTGCTCCGTCTAGAATACTGTCATGTCAGTACCCTGCTGCTCCGTCTAGGATACTGTCATGTCAGTACCCTGCTGCTCCGTCTAGTATACTGTCATGTCAGTACCCTGCTGCTCCGTCTAGTATACTGTCATGTCAATACCCTGCTGCTCCGTCTAGGATACTGTCATGTCAGTTCCCTGCTGCTCCGTCTAGGATACTGTCATGTCTGTACCCTGCTGCTCCGTCTAGTATACTGTCATGTCAGTACCCTGCTGCTCCGTCTAGTATACTGTCATGTCAGTACCCTGCTGATCCGTCTAGTATACTGTCATGTCAGTACCCTGCTGCTCCGTCTAGTATACTGTCATGTCAGTACCCATGTCAGTACCCTGCTGCTCCATCTAGGATACTGTCATGTCAGTACCCTGCTGCTCCGTCTAGGATACTGTCATGTCAGTACCCTGCTGCTCCGTCTAGTATACTGTCATGTCAGTACCCTGCTGCTCCGTCTAGGATACTGTCATGTCAGTACCCTGCTGCTCCGTCTAGTATACTGTCATGTCAGTACCCTGCTGCTCCGTCTAGGATACTGTCATGTCAGTACCCTGCTGCTCCGTCTAGGATACTGTCATGTCAGTACCCTGCTGCTCCGTCTAGGATACTGTCATGTCAGTACCCTGCTGCTCCGTCTAGTATACTGTCATGTCAGTATCCTGCTGCTCCGTCTAGGATACTGTCATGTCAGTACCCTGCTGCTCCGTCTAGGATACTGTCATGTCAGTACCCTGCTGCTCCGTCTAGTATACTGTCATGTCAGTACCATGCTGCTCCGTCTAGTTTACTGTCATGTCAGTACCCTGCTGCTCCGTCTAGGATACTGTCATGTCAGTACCCTGCTGCTCCGTCTAGTATACTGTCATGTCAGTACCCATGTCAGTACCCTGCTGCTCCATCTAGTATACTGTCATGTCAGTACCCTGCTGCTCCGTCTAGTATACTGTCATGTCAGTACCCTGCTGCTCCGTCTAGTATACTGTCATGTCAATACCCTGCTGCTCCGTCTAGTATACTGTCATGTCAGTACCCTGCTGCTCCGTCTAGTATACTGTCGTGTCAATACCCTGCTGCTCCGTCTAGTATACTGTCATGTCAGTACCCTGCTGCTCCGTCTAGAATACTGTCATGTCAATACCCTGCTGCTCCGTCTAGTATACTGTCATGTCAATACCCTGCTGCTCCGTCTAGTATACTGTCATGTCAGTACCCTGCTGCTCCGTCTAGTATACTGTCATGTCAGTACCCTGCTGCTCCGTCTAGTATACTGTCATGTCAATACCCTGCTGCTCCGTCTAGGATACTGTCATGTCAGTATCCTGCTGCTCCGTCTAGGATACTGTCATGTCAGTATCCTGCTGCTCCGTCTAGGATACTGTCATGTCAGTACCCTGCTGCTCCGTCTAGGATACTGTCATGTCAGTACCCTGCTGCTCCGTCTAGTTTACTGTCATGTCAGTACCCTGCTGCTCCGTCTAGTTTACTGTCATGTCAGTACCCTGCTGCTCCGTCTAGGATACTGTCATGTCAGTACCCTGCTGCTCCGTCTAGTATACTGTCATGTCAGTACCCATGTCAGTACCCTGCTGCTCCATCTAGTATACTGTCATGTCAGTACCCTGCTGCTCCGTCTAGTATACTGTCATGTCAGTACCCTGCTGCTCCGTCTAGTATACTGTCATGTCAATACCCTGCTGCTCCGTCTAGTATACTGTCATGTCAGTACCCTGCTGCTCCGTCTAGTATACTGTCGTGCCAATACCCTGCTGCTCCGTCTAGTATACTGTCATGTCAGTACCCTGCTGCTCCGTCTAGATTACTGTCATGTCAATACCCTGCTGCTCCGTCTAGTATACTGTCATGTCAATACCCTGCTGCTCCGTCTAGTATACTGTCATGTCAGTACCCTGCTGCTCCGTCTAGTATACTGTCATGTCAGTACCCTGCTGCTCCGTCTAGTATACTGTCATGTCAGTACCCTGCTGCTCCGTCTAGTATACTGTCATGTCAGTACCCTGCTGCTCCGTCTAGTATACTGTCATGTCAGTACCCTGCTGCTCCGTCTAGTATACTGTCATGTCAGTACCCTGCTGCTCCGTCTAGTATACTGTCATGTCAGTACCCTGCTGCTACGTCTAGTATACTGTCATGTCAGTACCCTGCTGCTCCGTCTAGTATACTGTCATGTCAGTACCCTGCTGCTCCGTCTAGTATACTGTCATGTCAGTACCCTGCTGCTCCGTCTAGTATACTGTCATGTCAGTACCCTGCTGCTCCGTCTAGTATACTGTCATGTCAGTACCCTGCTGCTCCGTCTAGTATACTGTCATGTCAGTACCCTGCTGCTCCGTCTAGTATACTGTCATGTCAGTACCCTGCTGCTCCGTCTAGTATACTGTCATGTCAATACCCTGCTGCTCCGTCTAGGATACTGTCATGTCAGTACCCTGCTGCTCCGTCTAGTATACTGTCATGTCAATACCCTGCTGCTCCGTCTAGTATACTGTCATGTCAGTACCCTGCTGCTCCGTCTAGTATACTGTCATGTCAGTACCCTGCTGCTCCGTCTAGTATACTGTCATGTCAATACCCTGCTGCTCCGTCTAGGATACTGTCATGTCAGTTCCCTGCTGCTCCGTCTAGGATACTGTCATGTCAGTTCCCTGCTGCTCCGTCTAGGATACTGTCATGTCAGTGGTAAAATATCTTGACAGTGAAGTCTGACCTATGAAAATCATGTTCTTATTTTGGAGCATGCAAATTTACAGTATAATTTTTTCTGATTTGATAATGAAGTGGTGAATGTTTTGTGTGTAACAGGGAGAGAATGGGAGAAGGCCTCATGGTGGAGACAGCCCGGGATCCAAAATGCCCAAAGGTTAGGTTTGATCTATACATCCCTTTAACAACCATACACTTACACAGGGAACAAAGACTTAATCAAGTCCATATCGACGGGTAGGCGGACGAGTCACCAAAATGATACACACGCATCGATACGGCTGGATGGCCTGCGTTGTTATGATCCTGGACGGTCACATAGCAACAATGACAAGAAGCTGCCATGTAGGGAGTCCTAGGTTGCTCTTTTAGTCTCATTGTGTCTTGTTCTTGACACCATGTCTTGTTTTGAGGGGTTTTGACTCATGTCATGTCAATGCTAATGGGGCTAAAATCCGCTAGCTAGCTAATCAACAACTGTAACGGTGCATTTAAGAGACAACAAGTGCTCATTGAAAACATAAATACATTTGCACAATAAACATTGGAGACTAAATATACTTTACATGTTGTTAACAATCTAAGCCAACCCGTCTGTTGTGCACGTTGGTTTTGTTGCTAAACAACCAACCCATCTCTTCTCTCATGAACACGTCTTCATTTAGTTCATGCCTCTGTTCCTCCTCTAGGTGTCAGCAGTGAGCACCATAGTGAACAGGGGTCTGCCTCTGAAGGCCTATGTGTTCAGGAACTACAGCATGCTACCAGGGGTCAGGTCCCACTACATAGGAGACTGTAAACACAAGATGTGGCAGGCCATCAGAGCCTCCTCCGCCGCCCCAGGGTACTTCCAGGAGTATACACTGGGAAAAGACCTGCACCAGGTAACCAATTCATCTATCTCTGTATGTGTAGCTTTAGTACTCTCTCTCTGTTTATCTACCTCAGCCTCTCTCTTTCTCTCTGTTTATCTACCTCAACCTCTCTCTCTGTTTCTACCTCAGTCTCTCTCTGTTTCTACCTCAGCCTCTCTCTGTTTATCTACCTCAACCTCTTTCTCTCTCTGTTTATCTACCTCAACCTCTCTCTGTTTATCTACCTCAACCTCTCTCTGTTTATCTACCTCAACCTCTCTCTCTTTCTCTGTTTATCTACCTCTCTCTCTCTGTATCTACCCCTCTCTCTGTTTATCTACCTCAACCTCTCTCTTTCTCTCTGTTTATCTACCTCAGCCTCTCTCTGTTTATCTACCTCAACCTCTCTCTCTCTCTCTGTTTATCTACCTCAACCTCTCTTTCTCTCTGTTTATCTACCTCAGCCTCTCTTTCTCTCTGTTTATCTACCTCACCCTGTCTCTCTCTCTCTGTTTATCTACCTCACCCTGTCTCTCTCTCTCTTTATCTACCTCAACCTCTCTTTCTCTCTGTTTATCTACCTCACCCTGTCTCTCTCTCTCTGTTTATCTACCTCACCCTGTCTCTCTCTCTCTGTTTATCTACCTCACCCTGTCTCTCTCTCTCTGTTTATCTACCTCAACCTCTCTCTTTCTCTCTGTTTATCTACCTCAACCTCTCTTTCTCTCTGTTTATCTACCTCACCCTGTCTCTCTCTCTGTTTATCTACCTCACCCTGTCTCTCTCTCTCTGTTTATCTACCTCACCCTGTCTCTCTCTCTGTTTATCTACCTCAACCTCTCTCTCTCTCTCTGTTTATCTACCTCAACCTCTCTCTCTCTCTCTCTGTTTATCTACCTCAACCTCTCTCTCTCTCTCTGTTTATCTACCTCAACCTCTCTCTCTCTCTCTGTTTATCTACCTCAACCTCTCTCTCTCTCTCTGTTTATCTACCTCAACCTCTCTCTCTCTCTCTGTTTATCTACCTCAACCTCTCTCTCTCTCTCTGTTTATCTACCTCAGCCTCTCTCTTTCTCTATTACCCCTCTTTCTTTGTCTCTCTGTCTCTATGATCTCTCTCTGACTGTCACTCATTTACCCAACACTTCTCGCAAATCAATACACTTTCAGTACAGATAGTCCTCTCCGAGGCCTGAGGCCATTAACTGTAGGGCCGTAGTGTGTGTTTCTGTGTGTTTAATTAGCCCGTTCTCTCAGCTGGAGATCCAGAGAGTAAATGTAGAGCCTCTCTCTCTCTGTTCCATTTCAATTCAATTCAAATTTGAGGGGCCTCATTGTCATGGGAAACATATGTTAACATCGTCAAAGCAAGTGAAGTAGATAATAAACCAAAGTGAAATAAACAATAAAAAATGAACAGTTAAAATTACACTCAAGTTCCAAATAATAAAGACATTTGTCTATATACAGTGTTGTAACGATGTGAAAATAGTTAAAGTACAAAATGGAAAATAAATAAATATGGGTTATATTTACAATGGTACCACCTCATTTTGTGGGCAGTGGGCACATAGCCTGTCTTCTCTTGAGAGCCATGTCTGCCTACGGCGGCCTTTCTCAATAGCAAGGCTATGCTCACTGTTTTTTTTGTAACTTGACACATTGGAAAAAATGATATTTTTGTTTTCTCATGATGTGGTTGGGTCTAATTGTGTTGCTGTCCTGGGGCTCTGTGGGGTCTAATTGTGTTGCTGTCCTGGGGCTCTGTGGGGTCTAATTGTGTTGCTGTCCTGGGGCTCTGTGGGGTCTAATTGTGTTGCTGTCCTGGGGCTCTGTGGGGTCTAATTGTGTTGCTGTCCTGGGGCTCTGTGGGGTCTAATTGTGTTGCTGTCCTGGGGCTCTGTGGGGTCTAATTGTGTTGCTGTCCTGGGGCTCTGTGGGGTCTAATTGTGTTGCTGTCCTGGGGCTCTGTGGGGTCTAATTGTGTTGCTGTCCTGGGGCTCTGTGGGGTCTAATTGTGTTGCTGTCCTGGGGCTCTGTGGGGTCTAATTGTGTTGCTGTCCTGGGGCTCTGTGGGGTCTAATTGTGTTGCTGTCCTGGGGCTCTGTGGGGTCTAATTGTGTTGCTGTCCTGGGGCTCTGTGGGGTCTAATTGTGTTGCTGTCCTGGGGCTCTGTGGGGTCTGTTTGTGTTTGTGAACAGAACTCTCACTCTCACTTCAGACACGCATATCAAAGACTGAGCCCCCTGTGATGAAGAAGGGTTCCTGTAGGTGCTGCTGTCTGTAGGGGAATGGCAGGACAGTGACTCTTAATGAAAGAGAATATCTGATGTCTAGCCAACCCTCTGTCAGGTTGTACCTCAACAGCCTGTTTGTTTGTCTATTTTCTAGCTAAACAAAATGGTATTTGACCTGTGTAATTTGGACGCCACTCCGTTGACCTGCTTTAGTTTTGTTTGGTTGTAGACTGTACACCTGCGTCAGAGATCAAAAGCTATTTCCTGGATGTTAGTTTGTTTCAGGAAGTAGGAAGTCAGAGCTAAGTGCAAAGCAAGCTCTCTTCTCAGAGCCTTAGAAATCTCCATGGCAACCAGTGAATATTCTATCTACTCGACCAAGTGGGTTTGGGCCTCCCTCCATCTGGGCAGAGCCCTTAGACAGCCGCTCTTTAACCTTTACCCAGAGTCTGAAAGGAGAGGTCGCTGCCTGCCTGCCACACAGCCCCTTTGATCAGGCATTCACAAAGGAGCACAGTGCTCTGCCACACACACTCCAATCATTTATTGATATTTAAACACGCACGGCACGCACACGCCACAGGATTAGTCGGTGTGAGATCTGTGTGTGTGTGGAGAGAGATGGATGATTTGGTGACGTGCTTTATTTACTGTGTGCCACTGTGTTTTTGGCCCTGTTTCCCTTGTCTCAAAAGCTTCACAACAGACCAAAGAGGAGAGTGTAGACTAGAGATGTATTCAAAGTCCACAGCTCTTGACTCGCCTCTTCAGAGAGCTGGGTTGTTTTTGGAGTTTTCTCTACTGATCAATGGACATATTTGGTCGTTTTAATGTGCCAGTAATCATTTGAATCCGTAGCTTGTCACGAGACTTGGCTGTTATCTTGGATGAACCTCCTTTTAATCATTGAACTTCCTGCTTCAACATTTTGATAAGGGGAAGTCCATTTCATGACACAGTGCTTTCATTATCCATAATGTCCCTTTAGCTCCCTGTCCCTTCTCTGACAATGCTACATACCCAGTGGACTGGCCTAACTAATATCTAATTACATAGTCAATAGACTCTTATCACTAATCCCTTTATGTTCTGTTTCATGTATTGTGTGTGTGTGTGTGTGTGTGTGTGTGTGTGGATTAACATGCAAGTAGCAGCTTTAGCTCTTGGCTGAGAAACCGGTTGACAGCTGAACTCCCTCTGCTCTCAGTCAGTCCGGATGGAGACGCCCACCAGCCCACCAGCCCGTCCATAAAAAAATCAGTGTTTTAAAGGGGAATGGAAAGACTAGGCTTTAGAACACCAGCTAACTGCTCTGAGATGTACTCAGACCAGGACCTCTGCATGCATTAACCAGCTAACTGCTCTGAGATGTACTCAGACCAAGACCTCTGCAAGCATTAACCAGCTAACTGCTCTGAGATGTACTCAGACCAGGACCTCTGCATGCATTAACCAGCTAACTGCTCTGAGATGTACTCAGACCAGGACCTCTGCATGCATTAACCAGATAACTGCTCTGAGATGTACTCAGACCAGGACCTCTGCATGCATTAACCAGCTAACTGCTCTGAGATGTACTCAGACCAGGACCTCTGCATGCATTAACCAGCTAACTGCTCTGAGATGTACTCAGACCAGGACCTCTGCATGCATTAACCAGCTAACTGCTCTGAGATGTACTCAGACCAGGACCTCTGCATGCATTAACCAGCTACATTTGCTGGTGTCAAACCGTATATGAAAACATGATACATATTTTGAAAGCTGAGAAACAGCCCTTTCAAATGACATGACAAATTGGCATCACAGCCATCAAATGGTGTCGTTTTTTCCCCAAACTGCCACACAACTTCCTAATGAAGATGGAGAAAAACTTAAAGCATATTGAGTGTTCCGTGTTCTGTAAGGATGGATCATCTGGAATCAGAATAGTGTTCCGTGTTCCGTAAGGATGGATCATCTGGAATCAGAATAGTGTTCCGTGTTCTGTAAGGATGGATCATCTGGAATCAGAATAGTGTTCCGTGTTCTGTAAGGATTGATCATCTGGAATCAGAATAGTGTTCCGTGTTCTGTAAGGATGGATCATCTGGAATCAGAATAGTGTTCCGTGTTCTGTAAGGATGGATCATCTGGAATCAGAATAGTGTTCTGTAAGGATGGATCATCTGGAATCAGAATAGTGTTCCGTGTTCTGTAAGGATGGATCATCTGGAATCAAAATAGTGTTCCGTGTTCTGTAAGGATGGATCATCTGGAATCAGAATAGTGTTCCGTGTTCTGTAAGGATGGATCATCTTCTAGGTGTTAGCGGGGTGAACAGGCCGTGGCTCGGGTGGCTGAGGTTCTTGATGATCTTCTAGGTGTTAGCGGGGTGAACAGGCCGTGGCTCGGGTGGCTGAGGTCCTTGATGATCTTCTAGATGTTAGCGGGGTGAACAGGCCGTGGCTCGGGTGGCTGAGGTCCTTGATGATCTTCTAGATGTTAGCGGGGTGAACAGGCCGTGGCTCGGGTGGCTGAGGTCCTTGATGATCTTCTAGGTGTTAGCGGGGTGAACATGCCGTGGCTCGGGAGGCTGAGGTCCTTGATGATCTTCTAGATGTTAGCGGGGTGAACAGGCCGTGGCTCGGGTGGCTGAGGTCCTTGATGATCTTCTAGATGTTAGCGGGGTGAACAGGTTGTGGCTCGGGTGGCTGAGGTCCTTGATGATCTTCTAGATGTTAGCGGGGTGAACAGGTTGTGGCTCGGGAGGCTGAGGTCCTTGATGATCTTCTAGGTGTTAGTGGGGTGAACAGGCCGTGGCTCGGGTGGCTGAGGTCCTTGATGATCTTCTAGGTGTTAGCGGGGTGAACATGCCGTGGCTCGGGTGGCTGAGGTCCTTGATGATCTTCTAGGTGTTAGCGGGGTGAACAGGCCGTGGCTCGGGTGGCTGAGGTCCTTGAGGATCTTCTAGATGTTAGTGGGGTGAACAGGCCGTGGCTCGGGAGGCTGAGGTCCTTGATGATCTTCTAGATGTTAGCGGGGTGAACAGGCCGTGGCTCGGGAGGCTGAGGTCCTTGAGGATCTTCTTGTCCTTCATGTGACACCGGGTGCTGTAGATGTCCTGGAGGGCAGGCAGTGAGCCCCCGGTTAATGCGTTGGGCTTACCACACCACCTGCTACGGTTGTATAGTACTGGTTCTATAGTAGAGTCATGGTGAACTAATACACAGTGATCTGGTATATTTAAACATGTAGCTAGTCTGGCTCGGCCATGTGCTGCAGTTTAGTTCACTGGTGTTTGTTTTACTGGCATGAATGTTGTTCCATCATAAATACACTGACAGAGAGGATACGTCCCAAATGCCACCCTATTCTCTATATAGTGCAGTACTTTTGACCATAACCCTATAGTAGTGCACTACATAGGGAATAGGGTGCTATTTGTGGGACACCCAGAGTCTAGAGGGGAGATGAGCAGAGCGTGGCTCCCAGTTCGACCTCCCCAGTGTTCAAGAGGAAATGGGACAGAAAATGTGATCTCTTCTGCCTCAGCTGAATGCAACATGTCCTCCCTCCCAGTCCCGGTCATCTGCCCATCTGGACACAGCTAAACAATGAGACTAGAGCCAGTACATCCATTTTGTGCTAGTGTTGTGTTAGGATATCGTGCATGAAGAGAAGCTGAGAAGCCTCAGTCAGGGACTCTCAGGCTGGATTTAAATGAGCAGGTTTGTTTGTTATAGCTAAATGACCTGCTGTTATGGGGATTTAAATGAGCAGGTTTGTTTGTTATAGCTAGATAAATTACCTGCTGTTATGGGGATTTAAATGAGCAGGTTTGTTTGTTATATCTAGCTAAATGACCTGCTGTTATGGGGATTTAAATGAGCAGGTTTGTTTGTTATAGCTAAATGACCTGCTGTTATGGGGATTTAAATGAGCAGGTTTGTTTGTTATAGCTAGCTAAATGACCTGCTGTTATGGGGATTTAAATGAGCAGGTTTGTTTGTTATAGCTAGCTAAATGACCTGCTGTTATGGGGATTTAAATGAGCAGGTTTGTTTGTTATAGCTAAATGACCTGCTGTTATGGGGATTTAAATGAGCAGGTTTGTTTGTTATAGCTAGCTAAATGACCTGCTGTTATGGGGATTTAAATGAGCAGGTTTGTTTGTTATAGCTAGCTAAATGACCTGCTGTTATGGGGATTTAAATGAGCAGGTTTGTTTGTTATAGCTAGCTAAATGACCTGCTGTTATGGGGATTTAAATGAGCAGGTTTGTTTGTTATAGCTAAATGACCTGCTGTTATGGGGATTTAAATGAGCAAGTTTGTTTGTTATAGCTAAATGACCTGCTGTTATGGGGATTTAAATGAGCAGGTTTGTTTGTTATAGCTAAATGACCTGCTGTTATGGGGATTTAAATGAGCAGGTTTGTTTGTTATAGCTAGCTAAATGACCTGCTGTTATGGGGATTTAAATGAGCAGGTTTGTTTGTTATAGCTAGCTAAATGACCTGCTGTTATGGGGATTTAAATGAGCAGGTTTGTTTGTTATAGCTAGCTAAATGACCTGCTGTTATGGGGATTTAAATGAGCAGGTTTGTTTGTTATAGCTAGATAAATGATCTGCTGTTATGGGGATTTAAATGAGCAGGTTTGTTTGTTATAGCTAAATGACCTGCTGTTATGGGGATTTAAATGAGCAGGTTTGTTTGTTATAGCTAAATGACCTGCTGTTATGGGGATTTAAATGAGCAGGTTTGTTTGTTATAGCTAGATAAATGATCTGCTGTTATGGGGATTTAAATGAGCAGGTTTGTTTGTTATAGCTAAATGACCTGCTGTTATGGGGATTTAAATGAGCAGGTTTGTTTGTTATAGCTAGCTAAATGACCTGCTGTTATGGGGATTTAAATGAGCAGGTTTGTTTGTTATAGCTAGATAAATTACCTGCTGTTGTAATGGGGATTTCATTCCAAGCTCATGGCCAAATTATCTTACTTGTGAAATTATGACATTGCTTTTTTCTTTGTATAAGTAAACTGAAATTCCAATTCCAATTTCCTTGTTGAAAACATGAGAATTTAATCGTTTTTTTTAGTTTAGTTTAGTTGATATGCTTGAAGTCATAAAGAGCGCAATGCTTGACGCACAACGAAGAGCTGCTGGCAAAACGCACGAAAGTGCTGTTTGAATGAATGTTTACCCGCCTGCTTCTGCCTACCACCGCTCAGTCAGATACTTGTATGCTTGTATGCTCAGTCAGATTATATGCAACACAGGACAAGCTAAATAATATCTAGTAATATCATCAACCATGTGTAGTTAACTAGTGATTATGATTGATTGTTTTTTATAAAATAAGTTTAATGCTAGCTAGCAACTTACCTTGGCTTACTGCATTTGCGTAACAGTCTCCTTGTGGAGTGCAACGAGAGAGAGGCAGGTCGTTATTGCGTTGGACTAGTTAACTGTAAGGTTGCAAGATTGGATTCCCCGAGCTGACAAGGTGAAAATCTGTCTTTCTGCCCCTGAACGAGGCAGTTAACCCACCATTCCTAGGCCGTCATTGAAAATAAGAATGTGTTCTTAACTGACTTGTCTAGTTAAATAAAGGTGTAAAAAAATATATTTTAAAAATTCGGCAAATCGGCGCCCAAAAATACCGATTTCCGATTGTTATGAAAACTTGAAATCGGCCATTCCGATTAATCGGTCGACCTCTACTAACAGGTATAACTAACAAAGAAATAAATAAACAGGGAGGGCCAATAGTGTTCTCTCTCTGTAAGTGTGTGGCTGGAACTATAGTCAGTCAATATCAACATTCTCTCAAACTTCCTAGACATTCAGACATCCTGTGTTTGCTCTCCCTTGTCAACATATTTTATCTCTCTGTCTGTCTCTCTCTCTCTGTCTCCCACATGGATAGATAGAGATCTTTAAATATGTTTTATTGTGGTGTCAGTGAGTGCACAGGCAGCGCCATCGAGGCCATCTCCATTTTGAAGCAGTCCATTTTCTTCTTCTACTACATCTATGATTTAGCAAACAAACTGAAAGTATGCCCACCTAGTGTTTGCTCATCGGTATAATTAATTCGCTGGTCCCTCCTGATGACCCGGATGGAATAATGTGATCCTTCCTTAACCCATAGGAAGTCCCACCCAGACTTCTTTAAAATTGTGGAAGCCCGCAATGGCCATGCCAACACAGGTTTTTATCCATCTAGAGTCCTCTAACTCTAAGAAGGTACCAGAACAAAGCTTGGTTGTTATTTTGACAGAGGCACTGAACTGTGGTTCCACAGAACTTCCTTCACAGCTTGTTACCTTCAGCATGTTAGTTTGCCAGGGACATACTGCATCATGATAACATAAAGACCAGTGATCTGGTCACACTGTACCAGGGACATACTGCATCATGATAACATAAAGACCAGTGATCTGGTCACACTGTACCAGGGACATACTGCATCATGATAACATAAAGACCAGTGATCTGGTCACAGTTTAATTGCAGCCAGGCAAGGTTTTATTTGGCTAGTTCAGTGTTTAATCATGAGGCCTGCAGCGAAGTGTCCAGATGCATTAAGGTGCCATGAAATCTCTGCTTAGTCACGATGATGCACAGCAGGAGAATCACGTTGGCTTGTTGGTTAACAGGTCTCAAGAGCCTGAGGAACAAAAAAATAATCACCTGATTAAAAACAAGTTAGCACTGAGAATTGTCTTGTAATATGTTCACTATCACTGTTGACTGTGACATTTCCTCTAGTTTGAAAGCCCAAATAGTGAGACTTTCATGTAAGTTTTTAGAAGAGGCAGTGCTGAACATAACGCCATGGCAACACTGGAGACTCATTGTCTTGTTTCTCTTCAGTGTTTTTAGAAGAGGCAGTGCTGAACATAACGCCATGGCAACACTGGAGACTCATTGTCTTGTTTCTCTTCAGTGTTTTTAGAAGAGGCAGTGCTGAACATAACGCCATGGCAACACTGGAGACTCATTGTCTTGTTTCTCTTCAGTGTTTTTAGAAGAGGCAGTGCTGAACATAACGCCATGGCAACACTGGAGACTCATTGTCTTGTTTCTCTTCAGTGTTTCTGTAGTGAGAAGCCAGTGAGGTTGTTGAGAGAGAGGCTTAGCCCAGAGAGCTGTTGTAGCTCTGACCCCCACAGAGTGGAAACGACCTTTGACCTGCAGTCAGCAGGGGTCAAGGCCTTATTGTGAGCCACACTCTCTCCCACAGTTCACCATGAGTAGATCATTGTTTTAGCAGTTTAATCCTATCCAAACAGCCCAGTTAGAAAACCCTTCACCCAGTGTGCGTTCCAAACTACACCCTATTCCCTACGTAGTGCATTACTTATTACCAGGGCCCATAGGGCTCTCAGAAGTAGTGCACTATATAGGAAATAGGGTGCCATTTTGGACGCAGACTTAGTGGATGAAGTCCAAGAGTAAGTGGACTTGGAGAGGGTAGCTAAGAGGGAGAGAGGGAAGACATAACTTAAAAAGACTAAACCTGGCTTTGCCAAGACGAGGTCACTGCTCAGCTAGTGTCTGGAGCACATACTCTCAAGTAAGTGTGTGTGTGTGTGTGTGAGAGAGAGAGAGCCCTTACTTACCCTCTGTGTCTGGCCAATCTTGTCTGTCTGCAGCCGCTGACATTCACAACTGCTTCTGGAAATGAGACTTGAATAATTAATTGCACCGTATCAAAGCCTCTTTCTACTGTGGAGCACCGACTCTGTTGAGGTGATTGTACAACATTGAGGTAATTGAGCTATCCTACCCTGTATGGGTAATACACTGTTTCCCTTTTGTTGGGCTGGTCAGAAAGACATTTCTACCATACGTTTAACTCCTTGTTATTCAGACCACTATCACACTACAGGCAAGCAGACTCTGGTCTGGTCTATTCATCTCTGGGATGTATTAGACTGTGTACCACTCCTCACCAGCCCTGGAGGGGTTGATAGGGACGTGTTTCCACAAGCTTGGTGGGCCAGTAGAACAGCCTCGTAGTCCCAGGTCAGGAAGCTTAAACATGCCTGGTGTTTAGATACAGAGCAGTATTGATCAGGGCCTGGTGTTTAGATACAGAGCAGTATTGATCAGGGCCTGGTGTTTAGATACAGAGCAGCATTGATCAGGGCCTGGTGTTTAGATACAGAGCAGTATTGATCAGGGCCTGGTGTTTAGATGCAGAGCAGTATTGATCAGGGCCTGGTGTTTAGATACAGAGCAGTATTGATCAGGGCCTGGTGTTTAGATACAGAGCAGTATTGATCAGGGCCTGGTGTTTAGATACAGAGCAGCATTGATCAGGGCCTGGTGTTTAGATACAGAGCAGTATTGATCAGGGCCTGGTGTTTAGATGCAGAGCAGTATTGATCAGGGCCTGGTGTTTAGATACAGAGCAGTATTGATCAGGGCCTGGTGTTTAGATACAGAGCAGCATTGATCAGGGCCTGGTGTTTAGATACAGAGCAGTATTGATCAGGGCCTGGTGTTTAGATACAGAGCAGTATTGATCAGGGCCTGGTGTTTAGATACAGAGCAGTATTGATCAGGGCCTGGTGTTTAGATACAGAGCAGTAGTGATCAGGGCCTGGTGTTTAGATACAGAGCAGTATTGATCAGGGCCTGGTGTTTAGATACAGAGCAGTATTGATCAGGGCCTGGTGTTTAGATACAGAGCAGCATTGATCAGGGCCTGGTGTTTAGATACAGAGCAGCATTGATCAGGGCCTGGTGTTTAGATACAGAGCAGTAGTGATCAGGGCCTGGTGTTTAGATACAGAGCAGTAGTGATCAGGGCCTGGTGTTTAGATACAGAGCAGCATTGATCAGGGCCTGGTGTTTAGATACAGAGCAGTATTGATCAGGGCCTGGTGTTTAGATACAGAGCAGTATTGATCAGGGCCTGGTGTTTAGATACAGAGCAGCATTGATCAGGGCCTGGTGTTTAGATGCAGAGCAGCATTGATCAGGGCCTGGTGTTTATATGCAGAGCAGCATTGATCAGGGCCTGGTGTTTAGATACAGAGCAGTATTGATCAGGGCCTGGTGTTTAGATACAGAGCAGCATTGATCAGGGCCTGGTGTTTAGATGCAGAGCAGTATTGATCAGGGCCTGGTGTTTAGATACAGAGCAGCATTGATCAGGGCCTGGTGTTTAGATACAGAGCAGCACTGACATGGTGATTTACTGTGTTCTACCTCAGACATTATGTACTAGGACATGGTGGTGATTTACTGTGTTCTACCTCAGACATTATGTACTAGGACATGGTGGTGATTTACTGTGTTCTACCTCAGACATTATGTACTATAGGACATGGTGGTGATTTACTGTGTTCTACCTCAGACATTATGTACTAGGACATGGTGGTGATTTACTGTGTTCTACCTCAGACATTATGTACTATAGGACATGGTGGTGATTTACTGTGTTCTACCTCAGACATTATGTACTAGGACATGGTGGTGATTTACTGTGTTCTACCTCAGACATTATGTACTAGGACATGGTGGTGATTTACTGTGTTCTACCTCAGACATTATGTACTATAGGACATGGTGGTGATTTACTGTGTTCTACCTCAGACATTATGTACTAGGACATGGTGATGATTTACTATGTTCTACCTCAGACATTATGTACTAGGACATGGTGATTTACTGTTTTCTACCTCAGGCATTATGTACTAGGATATAGTGATTTACTGTGTTCTACCTCAGGCATTATGTACTAGGACATGGTGGTGATTTACTGTGTTCTACCTCAGACATTATGTACTAGGACATGGTGGTGATTTACTGTGTTCTACCTCAGACATTATGTACTAGGACATGGTGGTGATTTACTGTGTTCTACCTCAGACATTATGTACTAGGACATGGTGATTTACTGTGTTCTACCTCAGACATTATGTACTAGGACATGGTGGTGATTTACTGTGTTCTACCTCAGGCATTATGTACTAGGACATGGTGATTTACTGTGTTCTACCTCAGGCATTATGTACTAGGACATGGTGATTTACTGTGTTCTACCTCAGACATTATGTACTAGGGCATGGTGGTGATTTACTGTGTTCTACCTTAGACATTATGTACTAGGACATGGTTATTTACTGTGTTTTACCTCAGACATTATGTACTAGGACATGGTTATTTACTGTGTTCTACCTTAGACATTATGTACTAGGACATGGTGATGATTTACTGTGTTCTACCTCAGACATTATGTACTAGGACATGGTTATTTACTGTGTTCTACCTCAGACATTATGTACTAGGACATGGTGATTTACTGTGTTCTACCTCAGACATTATGTACTAGGGCATGGTGATTTACTGTGTTCTACCTCAGACATTATGTACTAGGACATGGTGATTTACTGTGTTCTACCTCAGACATTATGTACTAGGACATGGTGGTGATTTACTGTGTTCTACCTCAGACATTATGTACTAGGACATGGTGGTGATTTACTGTGTTCTACCTCAGACATTATGTACTAGGACATGGTGGTGATTTACTGTGTTCTACCTCAGACATTATGTACTAGGACATGGTGGTGATTTACTGTGTTCTACCTCAGACATTATGTACTAGGACATGGTGATTTACTGTTTTCTACCTCAGGCATTATGTACTAGGATATAGTGATTTACTGTGTTCTACCTCAGGCATTATGTACTAGGACATGGTGGTGATTTACTGTGTTCTACCTCAGACATTATGTACTAGGACATGGTTATTTACTGTGTTCTACCTCAGACATTATGTACTAGGACATGGTGATTTACTGTGTTCTACCTCAGACATTATGTACTAGGACATGGTGGTGATTTACTGTGTTCTACCTCAGACATTATGTACTAGGACATGGTGATAATTTACTGTGTTCTACCTCAGGCATTATGTACTAGGACATGGTGGTGATTTACTGTGTTCTACCTCAGACATTATGTACTAGGACATGGTGATTTACTGTGTTCTACCTCAGACATTATGTACTAGGGCATGGTGATTTACTGTGTTCTACCTCAGACATTATGTACTAGGACATGGTGATTTACTGTGTTCTACCTCAGACATTATGTACTAGGGCATGGTGATTTACTGTGTTCTACCTCAGACATTATGTACTAGGACATGGTGGTGATTTACTGTGTTCTACCTCAGACATTATGTACTAGGACATGGTGGTGATTTACTGTGTTCTACCTCAGACATTATGTACTAGGACATGGTGGTGATTTACTGTGTTCTACCTCAGACATTATGTACTAGGACATGGTGGTGATTTACTGTGTTCTACCTCAGGCATTATGTACTAGGACATGGTGATTTACTGTGTTCTACCTCAGGCATTATGTACTAGGACATGGTGATTTACTGTGTTCTACCTCAGACATTATGTACTAGGACATGGTGATTTACTGTGTTCTACCTCAGACATTATGTACTATAGGACATGGTGATTTACTGTGTTCTACCTCAATATTATTAGACATTTACCAAGCTTAATGTCATGTACCTTTATACATACAAGATAAGAAAGCAGACATTAAATCAAATCAAATTCTATTGGTCACATTAGCAATGTTATTGCAGGTGTAGCAAAATGCGTGTGTTTCTAGCTCCAATAGTGCAGTAATATCTAACAATAAACACAAACCTAAAAGTAAAATAATGGAATTAAGGAATATATAAATATTAGGACGAGCCATGTCGGAGTGGCATTGACTAAAAGACAGTATATACATATGAGATGAGTAAAGCACAAATATGTAAACATTTTAACAACATACCGGTCCGTCTAAAATCCTTGTGGTATTTTTCTAAAGTCAGATTGTCTCTGTGTGTTTCCAGGATGGTGGTCTCCTCATCAACAACCCCACAGCGTTGGCCATCCATGAGTGTAAGCTGCTGTGGCCCAACACCCCAGTGCAGTGTGTTGTCTCCCTGGGTACAGGTCGCTATGAGACCGTCAACAAGAACAATACCACCTCCACCAGTCTCAAAGCCAAGATCACCAACGTCATCAGCAGTGCCACCGACACAGAGGGTGGGTCACCAAGGGACCATGGAGTGTGTGTGGTGTACTGTGTGTAGTTGGTGTGTGTCTGTCCTTTGACAGGGATGAAACCACATTAGGTTATTTCTAACATCAGATTAAAGGCTGTCAGCCAGCCAGCCAGTCAGTCAGTCAGTCAGCCAGTCAGTCAGCCAGCCAGTCGGTCAGAGACATGTGCTTCACTAAAACAGACGCTGCATGTAGTCCCTGTAGGTAGTTGGAAGACCATTGTTTTCTGTGCATCTCATTAAGAGACTCATTCGCTGCATGTAGTCCCTGTAGGTAGTTGGAGGACCATTGTTTTCTGTGAATCTCATTAAGTGACTCATTCGCTGCATGTAGTCCCTGTAGGTAGTTGGAGGACCATTGTTTTCTGTGCATCTCATTAAGTGACTCATTCGCTGCATGTAGTCCCTGTAGGTAGTTGGAGGACCATTGTTTTCTGTGAATCTCATTAAGTGACTCATTCGCTGCATGTAGTCCCTGTAGGTAGTTGGAAGACCATTGTTTTCTGTGCATCTCATTAAGAGACTCATTCGCTGCATGTAGTCCCTGTAGGTAGTTGGAAGACCATTGTTTTCTGTGCATCTCATTAAGAGACTCATTCGCTGCATGTAGTCCCTGTAGGTAGTTGGAAGACCATTGTTTTCTGTGCATCTCATTAAGTGACTCATTCGCTGCATGTAGTCCCTGTAGGTAGTTGGAAGACCATTGTTTTCTGTGCATCTCATTAAGTGACTCATTCGCTGCATGTAGTCCCTGTAGGTAGTTGGAAGACCATTGTTTTCTGTGCATCTCATTAAGAGACTCATTCGCTGCATGTAGTCCCAGTAGGTAGTTGGAAGACCATTGTTTTGCCTCATGCTGTATTTCAGTCACTCCTTCAATGATTTCCTTTTGACCAACACAGCTCAGAACATCAAGTTCATCAGCTCCCCAGTGCTTGACCTCTCTCTGATTCCTCTCATTCATCAGCTCCCCAGTGCTTTACCTCTCTCTGATTCCTCTCATTCATCAGCTCCCCAGTACTTGACCTCTCTCTGATTCCTCTCATTCATCAGCTCCCCAGTGCTTGACCTCTCTCTGATTCCTCTCATTCATCAGCTCCCCAGTGCTTGACCTCTCTCTGATTCCTCTCATTCATCAGCTCCCCAGTGCTTGACCTCTCTCTGATTCCTCTCATTCATCAGCTCCCCAGTACTCCCTCTCTCTGATTCCTACCTGTGTAGATGGTCTGAGTGATGTTTAGTCAGTGTGTGCGGGTGATGGCACTATGAACAACTTGATTCCTACCTGTGTAGATGGTCTGAGTGATGTTTAGTCAGTGTGTGCGGGTGGATCTCTATAAAGCAGGAAGTCATAATAAATCAGTCACATATGGACTAACTTTGTGTCCCTCATCAGAAGTCCACGTCTTGTTCTCTCCTTCTCCCAGACAGCTGCTTCCTCTAAGCTAGCTACACTAACAACATGATAGCTATCAAGATATACAGTGCCATGCGAAAGTATTCGGCCCCCTTGAACTTTGCGACCTTTTGCCACATTTCAGGCTTCAAACATAAAGATATAAAACTGTATTTTTTTGTGAAGAATCAACAACAAGTGGGACACAATCGTGAAGTGGAACGACATTTATTGGATATTTCAAACTTTTTTAACAAATCAAAAACTGAAAAATTGGGCGTACAAAATTATTCAGCCCCCTTAAGTTAATACTTTGTAGCGCCACCTTTTGCTGCGATTACAGCTGTAAGTCGCTTGGGGTATGTCTCTCTCAGTTTTGCACATCGAGAGACTGAATTTTTTTCCCATTCCTCCTTGCAAAACAGCTCGAGCTCAGTGAGGTTGGATGGAGAGCATTTGTGAACAGCAGTTTTCAGTTCTTTCCACAGATTCTTGATTGGATTCAGGTCTGGACTTTGACTTGGCCATTCTAACACCTGGATATGTTTATTTTTGAACCATTCCATTGTAGATTTTGCTTTATGTTTTGGATCATTGTCTTGTTGGAAGACAAATTTTAACCATCTTCCCTGTCCCTGCTGAAGAAAAGCAGGCCCAAACCATGATGCTGCCACCACCATGTTTGACAGTGGGGATGGTGTGTTCAGGGTTATGAGCTGTGTTGCTTTTACGCCAAACATAACGTTTTGCATTGTTGCCAAAAAGTTCAATTTTGGTTTCATCTGACCAGAGCACCTTCTTCCACATGTTTGGTGTGTCTCCCAGGTGGCTTGTGGCAAACTTTAAACGACACTTTTTATGGATATCTTTAAGAAATGGCTTTCTTCTTGCCACTCTTCCATAAAGGCCAGATTTGTGCAATATACGACTGATTGTTGTCCTATGGACAGAGTCTCCCACCTCAGCTGTAGATCTCTGCAGTTCATCCAGAGTGATCATGGGCCTCTTGGCTGCATCTCTGATCAGTCTTCTCCTTGTATGAGCTGAAAGTTTAGAGGGACGGCCAGGTCTTGGTAGATTTGCAGTGGTCTGATACTCCTTCCATTTCAATATTATCGCTTGCACAGTGCTCCTTGGGATGTTTAAAGCTTGGGAAATCTTTTTGTATCCAAATCCGGCTTTAAACTTCTTCACAACAGTATCTCGGACCTGCCTGGTGTGTTCCTTGTTCTTCATGATGCTCTCTGCGCTTTTAACGGACCTCTGAGACTATCACAGTGCAGGTGCATTTATACGGAGACTTGATTACACACAGGTGGAGTGTATTTATCATCATTAGTCATTTAGGTCAACATTGGATCATTCAGAGATCCTCACTGCTGGAGAGAGTTTGCTGCACTGAAAGTAAAGGGGCTGAATAATTTTGCACGCCCTATTTTTCAGTTTTTGATTTGTTAAAAAAGTTTGAAATATCCAATAAGTGTCGTTCCACTTCATGATTGTGTCCCACTTGTTGTTGATTCTTCACAAAAAAATACAGTTTTATATCTTTATGTTTGAAGCCTGAAATGTGGCAAAAGGTCGCAAAGTTCAAGGGGGCCGAATACTTTCGCAAGGCACTGTACAATGATTTAACTGTACTCCAGCAACATGACCTAACCTCTCTCACCTCTTCTCTCTCCGTCAGAGGTCCACATCATGCTGGACGCCCTCCTTCCACCCAACACCTACTTCCGTTTCAACCCCTACATGAGCGAGGACATCCCATTGGACGAGAGCCGCCCGGAGAGGCTGACCTTCCTGCAGGAGGAAGGAACTCGCTACCTGGAGAGGAACGAAGCCAAACTGAACAAGGCAGCGTCGGTGCTGGCTCTGGAGAAGAGCGCCATCCAGAGGCTGGCTGAATGGTGCAAACTGAAGGCCGACATGTACGAGGGCTTGCCCTTCATCTCCAAACTGTAGGGGACGTTTAGAGGTGAAAGGTCAGACAGGCTGAGAGACACTCATTTAGACTGATTATGAAGATAATATAGGAGCCGTAAAGGTCTGACATGTATGAGGGCCCTTCATCTCCAAACTGTAGGAAGCGACCTGCAGAGGTTAAAGTTCAAAAGGCACTGCAGGCGGTAGCTGCTGAGAAACTCATTTAGACCTCAAAATAAACATCATGTGCTTTGATATGACTATCAGTGGAGGCTGGTGGAATCATCTATAGGAGGAAAGGCTCATTGTAATGGTCGGAATGGAATAAATGGAACTGAGTCAAACGTGGTTTCCATGTGTTTGATGTGTTTGGTACCGTTCCATTGATTCCATTCCAGCCATTACAATGATCCCATCCTCCTACAGCTCCTCCAACCAGCCTCCTCTGGACTCCATATCTTCTTGATGCAGATCATGTGATATGACTGCAGATCATGTGATATGACTGCAGATCATGTGATATGACTGCAGATCATGTGATATGACTGCGGTCCATTTGAATTTCTGCTGCTCAGGCAGGATGTTGTTACCTTTGACCTGTGAGAGGTGGTACAGAAGGATGTGTTGTAGTGTTTCTGAAAGGGGTTTGGCTGGTTGGGCTGAAGGAATCAACCTTTTGACTGGTCCTAAATAAAGTGCCACTGTGATGAGAGCACACAGGCCGTGTTTACGCAGACAGGCCGTGTTTACGCAGGCAGGCCGTGTTTACGCAGGCAGGCCGTGTTTACGCAGGCAGGCCGTGTTTACGCAGACAGGCCGTGTTTACGCAGACAGGCCGTGTTTACGCAGGCAGGCCGTGTTTACGCAGGCAGGCCGTGTTTACGCAGGCAGGCCGTGTTTACTCAGGCAGGCCGTGTTTACTCAGGCAGGCCGTGTTTACGCAGACAGGCCGTGTTTACGCAGGCAGGCCGTGTTTACGCAGGCAGGCCGTGTTTACGCAGGCAGGCCGTGTTTACACAGGCAGGCCGTGTTTACGCAGGCAGGCCGTGTTCACGCAGGCAGGCCGTGTTCACGCAGGCAGGCAGGCCGTGTTTACGCAGGCAGGCCGTGTTTACGCAGGCAGGCCGTGTTCACGCAGGCAGGCCGTGTTCACGCAGGCAGGCAGGCCGTGTTCACGCAGGCAGGCAGGCCGTGTTCACGCAGGCAGGCAGGCCGTGTTTACGCAGGCAGGCAGGCCGTGTTTACGCAGGCAGGCAGGCCGTGTTTACGCAGGCAGGCAGGCCGTGTTTACGCAGGCAGGCAGGCCGTGTTTACGCAGGCAGGCAGGCCGTGTTTACGCAGGCAGGCAGGCCGTGTTTACGCAGGCAGGCAGGCCGTGTTTACGCAGGCAGGCCGTGTTTACGCAGGCAGGCAGGCCGTGTTTACGCAGGCAGGCAGGCCGTGTTTACGCAGGCAGGCAGGCCGTGTTTACACAGGCAGCCCAATTCTAATATTTTGCCCCCCTAAAAATCAGATATTTTGCCAATAATTGGGCTGCCTGTGTAAACAGCCATAATGGTGTGAATGGTAGACAGGCGTAGCCATAATGGTGTGAATGGTAAACAGGCGTAGCCATAATGGTGTGAATGGTAGGCAGGCGTAGCCTACCATTTACTGTTTTGATTTAAGAGTGCAGGTTTTGCAGGGAAGCTGTTTTTGACAACGACCTACTTAACATGTACTGGTATGTCAGAGATTCAGGGTCTGTTATTAGCAACTCATTCTAATGTAATTACTGTAAATATGAATGTTGTAACTGACATTGGTGTCACCTCATTTAAATGCTTCAAACTTGAACTAGGCATGTAAAGTAGAATGGTATCAAACATGTAATTATGCCTTTTTTCACAGACTAATGAAATCATGCACTTTGTAAATTGTCACATTGTTCTTATCTTAAGAGCTCTGTAAGGGATAAAATGTAAATGGTTGGATAGGTGGTTTTGAATAATATTGAAGAGTTGATGGTATTCGCTTTATAATGAAGTTGAACCACCTAATTCCTTTCTCCTGCAGCGGCCCTGTAGGTGGAGGGTGTAGAATGAAAATGTGTTGTTGAAACCGGCTTCTGTTGTTGTGTTGTCTGTTGAAGCTGTGTCTCATAACTACACTATTATACATGATCATCTGATCTGTACTGATGTCTATTAAAGCTGAAGTGATAGTCTACGACCTTAAACCACACGCACACGCACACGCACACGCACACACACACACACACACACACACACACACACACAGAGAGGTCTATAATAGAGGTGTCATGGAAGAATGTGGAGTGTCCTCTGTGATTCATTGTTTTTTCCAATTGCAGAATTGATTTGTTACGTTGTTTCATTCAGAGAACTGACCTTCCATGACGACACTCACTCCTCCCAGTCAAATGAGAATCACCCCAATCAACCCTACCCACGTAACACAGCGCTATATGGTGGTCTCTCAAATGGCACCCTATACCCTATTTAGTGCACTACTTTTGACCTGGTTCCATAAGGCTCTGGTCAAAAGTAGTGCACTATATAGGGAATAGGGTTCCATTTGCATAGCAGTACGTCGGAGGACACATTATCGCCTCATAGAGGAACCATTGAAATGGTCACCAGAACCAAACACATGAGGAATCAGGCATCATTGATGGAATAAGATTATTTTAGATTGTTGTGATCCCAGCTTGGTGTGACGTTTGAACCCAAACATGACACTGTGGTTGGAGGTCCTAATTGAACGCACGGATTTCAACCCTCAATTCTTGGATTGTGGTCTGATTTGCATGTGCAGTGACTCATTCATCCTCTATCATATGATAGATTTAGACTTTCTATAAAACCCTTGTTGGGTTGAGGGGAAGTGACTGAGATCGCATGTGTTCCCTATTTAGATCATTACCCTGTGTGAGTGGATTGTGTGGTATCACACTAACTGTGGACCCTAACCATACCACTGTTGTTAGGTGTGTGATATCACACTAACTGTGGACCCTAACCATACCACTGTTGTTAGGTGTGTGATTGTGTGGTATCACCCTAACCATACCACTGTTAGGTGTGTGATTGCGTGGTATCACCCTAACCATACCACTGTTGTTAGGTGTGTGATTGTGTGGTATCACCCTAACCATACCACTGTTAGGTGTGTGATTGCGTGGTATCACCCTAGCCATACCACTGTTAGGTGTGTGATTGTGTGGTA
Source organism: Oncorhynchus mykiss (assembly GCF_013265735.2). Taxonomy (NCBI): domain Eukaryota; kingdom Metazoa; phylum Chordata; class Actinopteri; order Salmoniformes; family Salmonidae; genus Oncorhynchus; species Oncorhynchus mykiss. Next base: position 72,161,536 of record NC_048579.1, on the reverse strand, counting down.
TCACACTAACTGTGGACCCTAACCATACCACTGTTGTTAGGTGTGTGATTGTGTGGTATCACCCTAGCCATACCACTGTTAGGTGTGTGATTGTGTGGTATCACCCTAGCCATACCACTGTTAGGTGTGTGATTGTGTGGTATCACACTAACTGTGGACCCTAACCATACCACTGTTGTTAGGTGTGTGATTGTGTGGTATCACACTAACTGTGGACCCTAACCATACCACTGTTGTTAGGTGTGTGATTGTGTGGTATCACCCTAGCCATACCACTGTTAGGTGTGTGATTGTGTGGTATCACCCTAGCCATACCACTGTTAGGTGTGTGATTGTGTGGTATCACACTAACTGTGGACCCTAACCATACCACTGTTGTTAGGTGTGTGATTGTGTGGTATCACACTAACTGTGGACCCTAACCATACCACTGTTGTTAGGTGTGTGATATCACACTAACTGTGGACCCTAACCATACCACTGTTGTTAGGTGTGTGATTGCGTGAGCAGTGATCATTCATCCTGTCGGGCTGAGTTTTAACCTGGCCTGGTCTCACTCTGGAATGTTCCCTATTTCTCTCTCTGGAGAACTGCGATTGGATGGCATTACACATCCTACAGGAGCGCGTGAAGCAGTGGAGGCTGCTGAGGGGAGGACGGCTCATAATGGAGTGAACTGAATGGTATCAACTCCCTTCACACCATTCTGGCCATTATTATGAGCCGTCCTCCCCTCAGCAGCCTCCCCTGGTGTGAAGTGATATGTGTCTGTCTGTGTGATGGCATGACAAATCCTACAGGAGTGTGTGAAGGGAACCTGAAAGCAGCAGTGTTGGGGTGTGGATAGAGGTTTGGTGGGGCTGTTAGGGTGTGGATAGAGGTTTGGTGGGGGTGTTAGGGTGTGGATAGAGGTTTGGTGGGGGTGTTAGGGTGTGGATAGAGGTTTGGTGGGGGTGTGGATAGAGGTTTGGTGGGGGTGTGGATAGAGGTTTGGTGGGGGTGTTAGGGTGTGGATAGAGGTTTGGTGGGGGTGTTAGGGTGTGGATAGAGATTTGGTGGGGGTGTTAGGGTGTGGATAGAGGTTTGGTAGGGGTGTTAGGGTGTGGATAGAGGTTTGGTGGGGGTGTTAGGGTGTGGATAGAGGTTTGGTGGGGGTGTTGGGGTGTGGATAGAGGTTTGGTGTGGATAGAGGTTTGGTGGGGGTGTTAGGGTGTGGATAGAGGTTTGGTGGGGGTGTTGGGGTGTGGATAGAGGTTTGGTGGGGGTGTTAGGGTGTGGATAGAGGTTTGGTGGGGGTGTTAGGGTGTGGATAGAGGTTTGGTGGGGGTGTTAGGGTGTGGATAGAGGTTTGGTGGGGGTGTTAGGGTGTGGATAGAGGTTTGGTGGGGGTGTTAGGGTGTGGATAGAGGTTTGGTGGGGGTGTTAGGGTGTGGATAGAGGTTTGGTAGGGGTGTTAGGGTGTGGATAGAGGTTTGGTGGGGTGTTAGGGTGTGGATAGAGGTTTGGTGGGGGTGTTAGGGTGTGGATAGAGGTTTGGTAGGGGTGTTAGGGTGTGGATAGAGGTTTGGTGGGGGTGTTAGGGTGTGGATAGAGGTTTGGTGGGGGTGTTGGGGTGTGGATAGAGGTTTGGTGGGGGTGTTAGGGTGTGGATAGAGGTTTGGTGGGGGTGTTGGGGTGTGGATAGAGGTTTGGTGGGGGTGTTAGGGTGTGGATAGAGGTTTGGTGGGGGTGTTAGGGTGTGGATAGAGGTTTGGTGGGGGTGTTGGGGTGTGGATAGAGGTTTGGTGGGGGTGTTGGGGTGTGGATAGAGGTTTGGTGGGGGTGTTGGGGTGTGGATAGAGGTTTGGTGGGGGTGTTAGGGTGTGGATAGAGGTTTGGTGGGGGTGTTAGGGTGTGGATAGAGGTTTGGTGGGGGTGTTGGGGTGTGGATAGAGGTTTGGTGGGGGTGTTAGGGTGTGGATAGAGGTTTGGTGGGGGTGTTAGGGTGTGGATAGAGGTTTGGTGGGGGTGTTAGGGTGTGGATAGAGGTTTGGTGGGGGTGTTAGGGTGTGGATAGAGGTTTGGTAGGAGTGTTAGGGTGTGGATAGAGGTTTGGTAGGGGTGTTAGGGTGTGGATAGAGGTTTGGTGGGGGTGTTAGGGTGTGGATAGAGGTTTGGTAGGAGTGTTAGGGTGTGGATAGAGGTTTGGTGGGGGTGTTAGGTTGTGGATAGAGGTTTGGTAGGAGTGTTAGGGTGTGGATAGAGGTTTGGTGGGGGTGTTAGGGTGTGGATAGAGGTTTGGTGGGGGTGTTAGGGTGTGGATAGAGGTTTGGTGGGGGTGTTGGGGTGTGGATAGAGGTTTGGTGGGGGTGTTAGGGTGTGGATAGAGGTTTGGTGGGGGTGTTAGGGTGTGGATAGAGGTTTGGTGGGGGTGTTAGGGTGTGGATAGAGGTTTGGTGGGGGTGTTAGGGTGTGGATAGAGGTTTGGTAGGAGTGTTAGGGTGTGGATAGAGGTTTGGTAGGGGTGTTAGGGTGTGGATAGAGGTTTGGTGGGGGTGTTAGGGTGTGGATAGAGGTTTGGTAGGAGTGTTAGGGTGTGGATAGAGGTTTGGTGGGGGTGTTAGGTTGTGGATAGAGGTTTGGTAGGAGTGTTAGGGTGTGGATAGAGGTTTGGTAGGGGTGTTAGGGTGTGGATAGAGGTTTGGTAGGGGTGTTAGGGTGTGGATAGAGGTTTGGTGGGGGTGTTAAGGTGGATAGAGGTTTGGTGGGGGTGTTAGGGTGTGGATAGAGGTTTGGTTGGGGTGTTAGGTTGTGGATAGAGGTTTGGTAGGGGTGTTAGGGTGTGGATAGAGGTTTGGTAGGAGTGTTAGGGTGTGGATAGAGGTTTGGTAGGGGTGTTAGGGTGTGGATAGAGGTTTGGTGGGGGTGTTAGGGTGTGGATAGAGGTTTGGTAGGAGTGTTAGGGTGTGGATAGAGGTTTGGTGGGGGTGTTAGGTTGTGGATAGAGGTTTGGTAGGAGTGTTAGGGTGTGGATAGAGGTTTGGTAGGGGTGTTAGGGTGTGGATAGAGGTTTGGTGGGGGTGTTAAGGTGGATAGAGGTTTGGTGGGGGTGTTAGGGTGTGGATAGAGGTTTGGTTGGGGTGTTAGGTTGTGGATAGAGGTTTGGTAGGGGTGTTAGGGTGTGGATAGAGGTTTGGTGGGGGTGTGGATAGAGGTTTGGTAGGAGTGTTAGGGTGTGGATAGAGGTTTGGTGGGGGTGTGGATAGAGGTTTGGTGGGGGTGTTGGGGTGTGGATAGAGGTTTGGTGGGGGTGTTGGGGTTTGGATAGAGGTTTGGTGGGGGTGTTGGGGTGTGGATAGAGGTTTGGTGGGGGTGTTAGGGTGTGGATAGGGGTTTGGTGGGGGTGTTAGGGTCTGGATAGAGGTTTGGTAGGAGTGTTAGGGTGTGGATATAGGTTTGGTGGGGGTGTTAGGGTGTGGATAGAGGTTTGGTGGGGGTGTGGATAGAGGTTTGGTGGGGGTGTTAGGGTGTGGATAGAGGTTTGGTGGGGGTGTGGATATAGGTTTGGTGGGGGTGTTGGGGTGTGGATAGAGGTTTGGTGGGGGTGTTGGGGTGTGGATAGAGGTTTGGTGGGGGTATTGGGGTGTGGATAGAGGTTTGGTGGGGGTGTTAGGGTGTGGATAGAGGTTTGGTAGGGGTGTTAGGGTGTGGATACAGGTTTGGTGGGGGTGTTAGGGTGTGGATAGAGGTTTGGTGGGGGTGTTAGGGTGTGGATAGAGGTTTGGTAGGAGTGTTAGGGTGTGGATAGAGGTTTGGTGGGAGTGTTAGGGTGTGGATAGAGGTTTGGTGGGGGTGTTAGGGTGTGGATAGAGGTTTGGTGGGGGTGTTAGGGTGTGGATAGAGGTTTGGTGGGAGTGTGGATAGAGGTTTGGTGGGGGTGTGGATAGAGGTTTGGTGGGGTGTGGATAGAGGTTTGGTGGGGGTGTTAGGGTGTGGATAGAGGTTTGGTGGGGGTGTGGATAGAGGTTTGGTGGGGGTGTGGATAGAGGTTTGGTGGGGTGTGGATAGAGGTTTGGTGGGGGTGTTGGGGTGTGGATAGAGGTTTGGTAGGGGTGTGGATAGAGGTTTGGTGGGGGTGTTAGGGTGTGGATAGAGGTTTGGCGGGGGGGGTCAGGGTGTGGATCAAGCAATGAGGGGGAGTTAGGGTGAGGATAGAGGTTTGAGGGGGAGGATTAGGGTGTGGATAGAGGTTTGAGGGGGGAGGGTTAGGATGTGGGTAGAGGCTTAGTAGGGGTTGCACAAATGTCGATTCTGTAATTGCACTGGGTGATCCCAGTAGAAATGTATTTTTGAAGGGAGACTTGTCTGTCTAATTCTGGAAGAGAGCAAACTACTACAACACACCAGACAGATACCGTCAGTACACACACTTAACACAGATGTCAACAACAGCTCTGAGTCTGATAAAGGGCCCAGCAGCAATATTCTCAAGTTCATGATGTACATATCTAATGTTCTTCCCTGAGTCTGAGTCTGTCTTGTCTGAGTCTAATATTCTTCTCTGAGTCTGACCGACACCTCACTTAGTGACAGGACTATGCCCTACGTCTTATGAATGAACTGTGTTGTCAAGGGTTACACATAAGAACTAGACCTAATGAGGTAATACAGATGAATGTTTCTGCCTTAGCCACATTCTGACAGTTGTTTCCTGTAATTGGGGGCCAGTGCAAAGGTCAAAGTGTGAAGGTTAACTGATGTCTCTCTCACGTTGTTTTCAAGTCGGAGATGTAACTAATGATTCTGGTCCAGACGGTGCCGCTACACCGCCAGGATCCTAATTAACGGACTCATCAACTGTGAGGGATACTGTGTGTGTTGTCTCCTAATGGTGTTCCCTAGCAACCATCTCTCCTCCACAATGTACTGCTGGTGTGCA
>NC_048579.1:72096618-72151618 GCF_013265735.2 Oncorhynchus mykiss | reverse complement strand
GGCGATTATTTTTCCCTGATGCGAATATTGGGTCGCAAATTGAGAACCACTGGTTTAAACGACTCCCATTAGCCACCTGTCCTATGGCTGGTGACGATGGCACGTGTGTCCTACTGTCGGCCTACCTTTTTTTTCTTCCAGAATTCGATCTCTGGAACAGATAAGTCCAAAATCACCAGTGATTCTCTCACAATATGTTCATCATATCCCCCAAACCCCTCCCCAAATTAAATATGGTACTGTACAAAACGTTCTTATTTTGGGGTCTGGATTCCCAGCCTATAGCAGTATCCTAACAGTCCGTGAAAACACCAAGCCTAGCCGACAGAGTGCTAATCTTTATCACCAAACATGACTAATTCATAGGGCAGATATAAAAGATCTACTGCTGCACAATTATTGTTTTATCCACAGCACACCATCATCCATCTATTATTTGTCATCTATTTTTTTTTAATCATCATCCATCTTTTTTCAATATTTTTTTCTTTCTTCCAATCATCCATCCATCTGTCTGCAGGTCCGGTTGCAGCCGCTCATTAGCCGGGGTCGCTGCAGCTGCGCGCTCCGTTCGTTCCTGAGCTCCTGCATTCTTCCTGCACCGGAGCGGTGGGTTGCGCGTGCGCGAGACGGCGGCAGCAAGAGCGCTGCTCGTTTGACAGCGGCTCGGGAAGAGGGAGCTGGTGCTAGAACCGGAGAACGGAGCAGAGGACCACAGGCTGTGAGGCTGCAGCAGGGAACGAGTCAGAGCACTGCCCGGAGACAGGAGACAAAAACCAACTCATCCTCTTCTATTCCTACAGCTGCGAGAAGAGAGAAAACCCTGTCCACGTTTGCTTTAACAGGTGAGATTTGTGGGCTCTTTTAATTAAAATTTTCTGCTGGTGGTTATGATTTTTTAATGCTGTTGTCTTGTGTAGGCTGTGCTGTGTATGTATGATGAAATCCTCGCTGCTTTGCTATGTGAATAATGCGTATTTGGTGCAGTGGATGGATGTGTCAAGTCCAAGAGAGGATGGGGTGGCGGTCCAGTTGTGGATTTCCCATAGACACCGATGATGTTGCTGATATTTATGTTGTTGGCGTCAGGTGTGAATATGGAGGCTCGACATTATGTCGGTGTTTTTAGAGACGAAAGGAACATCATTTGATCAAAGGACAACACAGGCAGCAATAAGCGACAATGTGATTCAGAGCGTCTCTAGGCTATGATAAAATACATTATTGTCGTTGTCTAGTTTGTGGTGGCTGCTTATCGTGTGATGATAATTATTATTTAATTTACCATATTAATTCATTTATTATGCTATATTCCATCCTTTGTGTGGAGAAAATATGTTTTGCCGGCCGGCATTATAGTTCAAGGGATTAGGCTATTGATGTCAACAGTCTATCAATGGCGTGGCCAGCTGTAAATTATATAATCGTGAATGAATTCCCTATTGGAAGCCTATCAATTAGGTAACAGTTTAGTGATGAGGCCTATATAGGCCTATGTGTCGTAAAGATGTGAGACATTTGAGAGGAGAAAGCGGGTGCAGCAACCACGTAGACCGACACAGACATTTCACGCTGCAGCAATTATTCTAGGCTAACCCTGTCTTTTATGCATGCGACCTATGAATGTGCTCTCTGCCCTTTGCATCGTGACACGCGGTAATCACCAATAACGATTAACGAGACGTTTATTCCCAGTAGTATAATAATACCGTTGTAGGCCTAGTCTGTGGTTGGTGTCATTTTATATAGGTCAAGGCCTGCTATACCGAGTAAAGCTGACGTGGGCTATAGATTCCCCCCAACTCCACATCATCACCATCTGTGAGGTTCAGAACGTCAGGGGGATCTCACAGGTAGAATCCCCTAAACTCGATTGACTCCAAACAGCAATTCAAATGCTTCACACACAGTATATGCTTGCGTCCCAAATGGCACTGGCCAAAAGTAGTGCACTATGTAGGGAATAGTGTCCCATTTGGGAGGCCACTGTTATGTTTCTACTGACTACAGTAAGCCACCGTTATGTTTCTACTGACTACAGTAGGCCACTGTTATGTTTCTACTGACTACAGTAGGCCACTGTTATGTTTCTACTGACTACAGTAAGCCACCGTTATGTTTCTACTGACTACAGTAGGCCACTGTTATGTTTCTACTGACTACAGTAGGCCACCGTTATGTTTCTACTGACTACAGTAGGCCACTGTTATGTTTCTACTGAATACAGTAGGCCACTGTTATGTTTCTACTGACTACAGTAGGCCACTGTTATGTTTCTACTGACTACAGTAAGCCACCGTTATGTTTCTACTGACTACAGTAGGCCACTGTTATGTTTCTACTGACTACAGTAGGCCACTGTTATGTTTCTACTGAATACAGTAGGCCACTTATGTTTCTACTGACTACAGTAGGCCACCGTTATGTTTCTACTGACTACAGTAGGCCACTGTTATGTTTCTACTGACTACAGTAGGCCTTATCAGATGGTCCCATGTAGAGCCATATTATGGTCCCATGTAGAGCCATATTATGGTCCCATTTAGAGCCATATTATGGTCCCTGTAGAGCCATATTATGGTCCCATGTAGAGCCATATTATGGTCCCATGTAGAGCCATATTATGGTCCCTGTAGAGCCATATTATGGTCCCATTTAGAGCCATATTATGGTCCCATTTAGAGCCATATTATGGTCCCATGTAGAGCCATATTATGGTCCCATTTAGAGCCATATTATGGTCCCTGTAGAGCCATATTATGGTCCCATGTAGAGCCATATTATGGTCCCATGTAGAGCCATATTATAGTCCCATTGTGAGGCTGATATTATTTCATGCTGATACTGTATATAGATCTTTGTTTGACATGTTGACAACAAGTCCTCCTTCCCAAATTATAATCTGGTAAAAAATGAAAAGTTAACCACGAGTCAATAATCCGTTGGTAAGGGCGATTGAACAGATGTTTTCAGATATTTCTGTAGTGACCAGGACAAGGATGAATTCTGTATATACCAGGGTGTGTTTGATTGGTGACATGTTGACAGATGTCCGGTGGCATTATTCTCTGGTGTGTGTGTGTGTGTGTGTGTGTGTGTGTGTGTGTGTGTGTGTGTGTGTGTGTGAGATCCTCTGATTCGTAGACCCCACATGGTGCTGATGATGATTCCATGGTTGTTGTGATATGCTACTTTGGGAAAAGCCTGAGAACTGGTGTAGTGGGAGGAAATAAATAGCTATTATGAATGTCACTGTGCTTGTCTGTGTGGGGTTTTATGAATGTCACTGTGTTTGTCTGTGTGGGGTTTGAAGGGGTTTTATGAATGTCACTGTGTTTGTCTGTGTGGGGTTTGAAGGGGTTTTATGAATGTCACTGTGTTTGTCTGTGTGAGGTTTGAAGGGGTTTTATGAATGTCACTGTGTTTGTCTGTGTGGGGTTTGAAGGGGTTTTTGAATGTCACTGTGTTTGTCTGTGTGAGGTTTGAAGGGGTTTTATGAATGTCACTGTGTTTGTCTGTGTGGGGTTTGAAGGGGTTTTATGAATGTCACTGTGTTTGTCTGTGTGAGGTTTGAAGGGGTTTTATGAATGCCACTGTGTTTGTCTGTGTGGGGTTTGAAGGGGTTTTATGAATGTCACTGTGTTTGTCTGTGTGGGGTTTGAAGGGGTTTTATGAATGTCACTGTGTTTGTCTGTGTGAGGTTTGAAGGGGTTTTATGAATGTCACTGTGTTTGTCTGTGTGAGGTTTGAAGGGGTTTTATGAATGTCACTGTGTTTGTCTGTGTGGGGTTTGAAGGGATTTTATGAATGTCACTGTGTTTGTCTGTGTGAGGTTTGAAGGGGTTTTATGAATGTCACTGTGTTTGTCTGTGTGGGGTTTGAAGGGATTTTATGAATGTCACTGTGTTTGTCTGTGTGAGGTTTGAAGGGGTTTTATGAATGTCACTGTGTTTGTCTGTGTGGGGTTTGAAGGGATTTTATGAATGTCACTGTGTTTGTCTGTGTGAGGTTTGAAGGGGTTTTATGAATGTCACTGCGTTTGTCTGTGTGGGGTTTGAAGGGGTTTTATGAATGTCACTGTGTTTGTCTGTGTGAGGTTTGAAGGGGTTTTATGAATGTCACTGTGTTTGTCTGTGTGAGGTTTGAAGGGGTTTTATGAATGTCACTGTGTTTGTCTGTGTGGGGTTTGAAGGGGTTTTATGAATGTCACTGTGTTTGTCTGTGTGAGATTTGAAAGGGTTTGCAGCATGTGAGCTGTTTCATGATGCTGTTTCCAAATGTTGTCCTTTGTGGTGTGGGTTACGACATCGGTCATACTTAGGGAGATGTGACCCTGAGACATGACCAGGGAAAACTCTGAGCCTGGGCTGTAGGATATAACCAGAGGTCAGAGTTGATCCTGGTTATCCATAACTCTACTTCCCAGCTTTGAACCCCAACCAGGACTAACGGTCAGCTCAACTAACTGTTATTGTGTAACACATTAACATAAGACAGAGCCTTTATATGGGATCTTGTTCCCGTCGTCCCCCTCAGTCAAGATTCAACATGTTCCCGTCGTCCCCCTCAGTCAAGATTCAACATGTTCCCATCTTCCCCCTCAGTCAAGATTCAACATGTTCCCATCATCCACCTCAGTCAAGATTCAACAACATGTTCCCATCTTCCCCCTCAGTCAAGATTCAACATGTTCCCATCTTCCCCCTCAGTCAAGATTCAACATGTTCCCATCTTCCCCCTCAGTCAAGATTCAACATGTTCCCATCATCCACCTCAGTCAAGATTTAACATGTTCTCATCTTCCCCCTCAGTCAAGATTCAACATGTTCCCATCTTCCCCCTCAGTCAAGATTCAACATGTTCCCATCATCCACCTCAGTCAAGATTCAACATGTTCTCATCTTCCCCCTCAGTCAAGATTCAACATGTTCCCATCTTCCCCCTCAGTCAAGATTCAACATGTTCCCATCTTCCCCCTCAGTCAAGATTCAACATGTTCCCATCATCCACCTCAGTCAAGATTCAACATGTTCCCATCGTCCCCCTCAGTCAAGATTCAACATGTTCCGATCTTCCACCTCAGTCAAGATTCAACATGTTCCCATCATCCAGCCACTGTCTGGGGGACACCCAGCCCTCAGCTCTCAGAATACAGCCACTGTCTGGGGGGCACCCAGCCCTCAGCTCTCAGCATACAGCCACTGTCTGGGGAGGACCCAGCCCTCAGCTCTCAGAATACAGACACTGTCTAGTGGACACCCAGCCCTCAGCTCTCAGAATACAGCCACTGTCTAGGGGGCACCCAGCCCTCAGCTCTCAGAATAAAGCCACTGTCTAGGGGGAACCCAGCCCTCAGCTCTCAGAATACAGCCACTGTCTAGGGGGCACCCAGCCCTCAGCTCTCAGAATACAGCCACTGTCTAGGGGGAACCCAGCCCTCAGCTCTCAGAATACAGCCACTGTCTAGGGGGAACCCAGCCCTCAGCTCTAAGAATACAGCCACTGTCTAGGGGGCACCCAGCACCCAGCCCTCAGCTCTCAGAATACAGCCACTGTCTAGGGGGCACCCAGCCCTCAGCTCTCAGAATACAGCCACTGTCTAGGAGGCACCCAGCCCTCAGCTCTCAGAATACAGCCACTGTCTAGGGGGAACCCAGCCCTCAGCTCTCAGAATACAGCCACTGTCTAAGGGGCACCCAGCCCTCAGCTCTCAGAATACAGCCACTGTCTAGGGGGCACCCAGCCCTCAGCTCTCAGAATACAGCCACTGTCTAGGGGGGACCCAGCACCCAGCCCTCAGCTCTTAGAATACAGCCACTGTCTAGGGGACACCCAGCCCTCAGCTCCCAGAATACAGCCACTGTCTAGGGGGCACCCAGCCCTCAGCTCTCAGAATACAGCCACTGTCTAGGGGGCACCCAGCCCTCAGCTCTCAGTATACAGCCACTGTCTGGGGTGCACCCAGCCCTCAGCTCTCAGTATACAGCCACTGTCTGGGGGGCACCCAGCCCTCAGCTCTCAGCATACAGCCACTGTCTAGGGGGCACCCAGCCCTCAGCTCTCAGTATACAGCCACTGTCTCGGGGGCACCCAGCCCTCAGCTCTCAGTATACAGCCACTGTCTGGGGTGCACCCAGCCCTCAGCTCTCAGTATACAGCCACTGTCTGGGGGGCACCCAGCCCTCAGCTCTCAGCATAGAGCTGCAATGGTTGTGCTTGTTGTTTTATCTGATCAGGAACCACATTAAATTAACATGACTGGTTAGAGATTGATGGATTGGAAAATGGGGGAAATTTCATACAGAAGATATCTAATGGTTCTGGTAAGTACGTGAGGTTGCCATAGTGACTACCTCGAACAGCTGTTGTTGTTTTCCTGCTGGTGAAATCCAGCTTGCTGTGTTTTTGGCTTTTTCATCAATGCATTAATAAGTCAGTCAGTCATTCAGTCAGTTATTAATGGTTAAAACCATGTAGAGCCCAATGACACTGCCAGGCCAGATGGACTAACAGCAGTGGTCATCTCTAGTCACCGACGCACTGCCCAGGTCCCATGGTCTTGTGGAGAAAGTTATGGTTTTGATGACCCAGTGAGGGTTAGTCTAACTACCACACACTCCAAATACAGAACAAAGAGAGTTGGCCTGGTACACCTCTGGCAGGAGGAGAGGAGAAGAGAAGAGAGGAGAGGAGAGACATGTTGACAGCACCAGCTGTGCCAGAGCTCTTCTGAAGCGTAACGCCGTGAACCATGAGGATAATGAAAGACGACATGGCATGTTCCACCTCTCCCTTCTCCCCCTTCTCCCCACCTCTCTCTTCTCCCTACCTCTCCCCCTCTCCCCACCTCTTCCCTATCCCCCCTCTCCCCACCTCTCCCCTCTCCCCCCTCTCCCCACCTCTCCCTCCCCCTCCTCTCCCTCCCCTCTCTCCACCTCTCCCCTCCCCCTCGCCCTTCTCCCCACCTCTCCCCACCTCTCCCTTCTCCCCACCTCTCCCCTCTCCCTCCCCTCTTTCCACCTCTCCCCTCTCCCTCCCCTCTCTCCACCTCTCCCCTCTCCCTCCCTTCTCCCCACCTCTCCCCTCTCCCTCCCCTCTCTCCACCTCTCCCCTCTCTCCCTCCCCTCTCTCCACCTCTCCCCTCTCCCTGCCATCTCCACTTCCCCCGTCTCTCCTTCCTCTAACTCCACCTCTCTCCCCTCTCCATCTCTCTCCTACTCTCTCCTCTCTCCATCTCTCTCTACCTCTCCTCTCTCCTCTCTCTATCTCTCTCTCTACCTCTCCCCTCCCCTCTCTCCCCTCTCCACCTCTCCCCTCTCCCTCCCCTCTCTCCACCTCTCCCTGCGATCTCCACTTCCCCCCTCTCTCCTTCCTCTAACTCCACCTCTCTCCCCTCTCCATCTCTCTCCTACTCTCTCCCCTCTCTTCCTCTCCAGCTCTATCCCTCGCCAGCTCTCATTCCTCTCCCATCTCTCCACCTCTCTCCCCTTTCTACGTCTCTCCACCTCTCCCCTACTCTCCCTCCCCCTCCACTCTCTGCCCTCTATGATGACTTAATGATAAAGACCCCTGCTGTGAGGCTTCTGTAGATGCATGCTGAATAGATATCTGCTCTCATCATCATTTATCCATTTTGATTGTGTTTGAAGATGAGGTGCTGAAATATCAACTTGGGCAGGTTATTTAAATAGTGGCTCAGTGAGAGATGGATAAAACCCCAGAGCAGCCTCTCAGATCCACCCCATTGCCATGGGCAACAGATGGGTGAGTGGGGAGGTCAAGGAGGAAACGGACCCAGAGTTATACTGGACTGGTAGTACAGTAGTTTTCAGTAGCTGTATTTCAGCAGAAATACACACACACACACACACACACACACACACACACACACACACACACACACACACACACACACACACACACACACACCCTTTGTTGTCTTGGCAGTTCAGACGTTTGTGCCATTTTTAATTGCTCAGTAAATGCCACTGGTGGCCTGTTTCCTGATTTGAGATGTAAGACCTGCTTATGTCCAGAGAGAGCGAATTAAAGCCAAAGCTCTTGTTGGGAAATCACCACATTCAATGGGGTCTGTGATTGGAGAGTTCAAAGGTCGCTGTTTAATAAAGATTTGGGGAGATCTACATTGACATTGAGTGAAATGTGGCAGTTTTTTTAGGAGGAAAATCGTTCCAAACTCTCTCTCCAACTGCCACGAGCCCCGGGCACCTAAGACGTGGATGGTGGATCTCTGATTCAGAGGGGTTGGGTGAAATGCAGAAGACACATTTCAGTTGAAGGCAGTCAGTTGTACAACTGACTAGGTCTCCCCCTTCCCCTTTCCTTTATAGTACAATGAAGGTTTATGGAAGACAATAATTGATCATCAGGACTTCACACAGTAAGGTGTTGCAACTTTTTATCCAATTTGAGTTTGTAAGGGAGAGGTTTACTGGTTACTGTTTAAAAAATATTTGGTAGGATTTAAATTGACGTTGACTGACAAAGTTGGTTTTTGGAGGCAAATCTGCAATCTCTTTCCATCTGTCATGAGCTAAGTGCAGACATGGTTTATAGATGGTTTATGAAAGATAATAATTAATAATCAGGGGTTTTGATTCATTTACAGTTGATCTTTGGCTTTAATTAGGTGGGGACATTTTTTTTATTTTTGACTTTGTGGCAGATGTTCTTTTCACTATGAACAAATAATATGCTAATGCCTTGTACATAGTATGGTGAGTTTAATGCCTTGTACATAGTATGGTGAGTTTAATGCCTTGTACATAGTATGGCGATCTTAATGCCTTGTACATAGTATGGCGATCTTAATGCCTTGTACATAGTATAGTGAGTTTAATGCCTTGTACATAGTATAGTGAGATTAATGCCTTGTACATAGTATGGTGATCTTAATGCCTTGTACATAGTATGGTGAGTTTAATGCCTTGTACATAGTATGGTGAGTTTAATGCCTTGTACATAGTATGGTGAGTTTAATGCCTTGTACATAGTATGGCGATCTTAATGCCTTGTACATAGTATGGTGATCTTAATGTCTTGTACATAGTATAGTGAGATTAATGCCTTGTACATAGTATGGTGAGTTTAATACCTTGTACATAGTATAATGAGTTTAATGCCTTGTACATAGTATGACGATCTTAATGCCTTGTACATAGTATGGTGAGTTTAATGCCTTGTACATAGTATGGTGAGTTTAATGCCTTGTACATAGTATGGTGATCTTAATGCCTTGTACATAGTATGGTGAGTTTAATGCCTTGTACATAGTATGGTGAGTTTAATGCCTTGTACATAGTATGGTGAGTTTAATGCCTTGTACATAGTATGGTGAGTTTAATGCCTTGTACATAGTATGGCGATCTTAATGCCTTGTACATAGTATGGTGAGTTTAATGCCTTGTACATAGTATGGTGATCTTAATGCCTTGTACATAGTATGGTGAGTTTAATGCCTTGTACATAGTATGGTGATCTTAATGCCTTGTACATAGTATGGTGAGTTTAATGCCTTGTACATAGTATAGTGAGTTTAATGCCTTGTACATAGTATGGTGATCTTAATGCCTTGTACATAGTATGGTGAGTTTAATGCCTTGTACATAGTATAGTGAGTTTAATGCCTTGTACATAGTATGGTGAGTTTAATGCCTTCTACATAGTATAGTGAGTTTAATGCCTTGTACATAGTATGGTGAGTTTAATGCCTTGTACATAGTATGGTGATCTTAATGCCTTGTACATAGTATGGTGAGTTTAATGCCTTGTACATAGTATGGTGAGTTTAATGCCTTGTACATAGTATGGTGATCTTAATGCCTTGTACATAGTATGGTGATCTTAATGCCTTGTACATAGTATGGTGATCTTAATGCCTTGTACATAGTATGGTGATGTTAATGCCTTGTACATAGTATGGTGAGTTTAATGCTTTGTACATAGTATGGTGAGTTTAATGCCTTGTACATAGTATGGTGAGTTTAATGCCTTGTACATAGTATGGTGAGTTTAATGCCTTGTACATAGTATGGTGTTCTTAATGCCTTGTACATAGTATGGTGTTCTTAATGCCTTGTACATAGTATGGTGAGTTTAATGCCTTGTACATAGTATGGTGTTCTTAATGCCTTGTACATAGTATGGTGATGTTAATTCCTTGTACAGGAGGCCTACAGAAGGTTCAAAATATTATCCCAAACAGTGAAATCTTTATCTCAGCTCTGAGATTTAGGTCAAAGTAACCATTCAACTAGGCCACATTCTCTCCTCACCCAAACAACCAATGGCTTTAAGACTTCCATGGTCACATGTTGAGAGTAGTTTAAATAAACCAACCAGACGTAAGCTCATAACAATGATTACTAAACACGTTTTCTGAGAGCATAATAGATTCTGTCAGTCTGTGACGGATTGTTCCCTCTGCCGTGTGTGTGTGTGTGTGTGTGTGTGTGTGTGTGTGTGTGTGTGTGTGTGTGTGTGTGTGTGTGTGTGTGTGTGTGTGTGTGTGTGTGTGTGTGTGTGTGTGTGTGTGTGTGTGTGTGTGTGAGTGTGTGTGTGTCTGTGTGTGTGTGTGTGTGTGTGTGTGTGTGTGTGCATCAAAGATCTATACTCAGCATTATGTGGGAGGGAAACTGAGATATTCCTTCCATGCCTGGCAGCTTTGTTTGTTTTCAATCACATTCACAACCCATATTTAATTTCATGAAGTGATTCATTTGACAGGGAAATCTAATTTAGGGCCCTTCGTGAGCGTGTACTGTATGGCTGATAGAATAATCTATAGAACACTACATCATAAGCCTTTCTGTCAGCGTGTATTCTCTCAGGCGTGTGTATATATACAGTATACGGTTTCTAGAACAATCTATAGAACATTACATCATAAGCCTTTTATATCAGCGTATACATTCCCTCGATTTTCACAAAGTTCTCCCATACTATCTATCTATAGACAAATACAACTTTTATGTTTGTTTTTTTAATCAGCATCCTCCTCAAGGTTTCTCCCATAGATCTGTCCTATCGCCAAGCTGTCAGAAGGGTGGTCAGTGCTTTGTACTGACTGGAGAAGTAGCATCACTATCTGAGTGGTGTGGGAAAATGAAGTCCAGTTCAATGGAGTCTGTATCCTATCACTAACCTCTCCTACCCGTCTGGGCCGACAGAGAGGCCCATTCTGTGGCTTCAGTGGAGGCTTTCGGGGGCTGAAACTAATACAGAATGTCTTTGTGGTGAAGATAAACGGTTCAGCAGCTGGCCTGTTCACAAATGAAGAGGCTGAACACTGAACAAGCGTACAGGCTCAATTTGGGGATGTAATTTATGAGCGCACGGGGTTTGTGGTTGTGGATGGAGGATGTGGCGGCCCACTGATAAACCAATTAGAGGAGACGGGTCTTTATGTCTATGGTCTGTCTGCCTTCCTCCTCAGAGAGGAAGAGGAAGTGGTGGTGGGAGGAAGCTGGTCCTGTGATGCTGGCTGTAATCTCTGCTAGTGGCACACACTCCCCATCTTTCACATTCCCCTCCCATCTCTGTTCACAAGGAACCATTTGGTCCTGGGGTGATTATATTTAACTTCTGCTTTTATTATGGATGTTACTGCATCATAAAGTATGGAAGACTAACCGTCCCCAATAGAGCATTAACCTCCCTCCCTCCCTCCCTCCCTCCCTCCCTCCCTCCCTCCCTCCCTCCCTCCCTCCCTCCCTCCCTCCCTCTCTCTCTCTCTCGCTGTCTCTCTATCTCTCTCCCCCTCCCTCCCTCCCTCCCTCCCATGACTCTGGTCCTAAGGGTAGCAGTATGTTTCATGTCCTTCAATTACCAGATCGGCCAGTGTGCCACAGATAAACACAAGATCCTAAATCCTTTGTATTGCAATATTTGTATCCTTTATATAATGAGGTTATGTCACCTGACCTGTAGTAGATGTGTCCTATAGATAATGAGGTTATGTCACCTGAACTGTAGTAGATGTGTCCTATAGATAATGAGGTTATGTCACCTGAACTGTGGTAGATGAGACATGAGACCAGTTACTCTACAGCACTGATGGTCCTTTACGATACATATAGGATCTTTAGGTCTATTTATTACAGTAGAGACAATGTTTGTGTTACTGTAGAGGTCAATTACTTGTCACTGCAGTGGTTATGCCACACCCCTCTGTGAGGTTGGTGGGTGTTGTTACTGTCAGGCTGGCCTGTTGTCGTCTCCACTGTGACTTGTGTTTAGCTGTGTACAGTATGTACTGTGTTTGCTGTGTGTGTGCGTGCTATGTTGGCTATATGCTGCCTGCTAGCTGTGTGTTTTAGTGGGCTGGACCTGGAAGGCCCGGCCTGATTAGATTAGATTTACAGCTCTCTCTGTCACTCTCAGAATCACTGCAGCCTGTGGTCAATCGATGATTCAATTTGAGCGAATGCCAATTTAATCCTCCTCTCAAACCACTAATAAAATCAGAAAAGATTTGATAACTTAATGGTTTAAACTTTGCGGATTATCTGTCGTTTAGCCTCAAAACAAGAGTTTTGTCTAAAGTGGAATAAAGTCATGGGATCTTTTTGTTCTTATTTCTACTGAGATTCTCCTGTTAGACGACTTAGTCTCCGAGACATGGGCTGGAAAGACTGAGGTCTGACTGGTATTAAAATATACATTCTTCTCTCTCTCTCAGGTGACAAAATGAATATTTTATACTATCACACGTTATCTTTTAAATGGACAATTCAATGTGATTAAAGCTTAATTACCCTCTCACACCCCTGGGAGGAGAATAATACCCCTAGCATGCTGTCTGTCTGTCTGTCTGTCTCTCACACCCCTGGGAGGAGAATAATACCCCTAGCATGCTGTCTGTCTGTCTGTCTGTCTGTCTGTCTGTCTGTCTGTCTGTCTGTCTGTCTCTCTCACTCTCTCTCTCTCTCTCTCTCTCTCTCTCTCTCTCTCACTCACACTCTCACACTCTCTCACCCCCCCATCTCTCTCTCTCTCTCTCTCTCTCTCTCTCTCTCTCTCTCTCTCTCTCTCTCTCTCTCTCTCTCTCTCTCTCACTCACACTCTCACACTCTCTCTCCCACTCCCCCCATCTCTCTCTCTCTCTAGAGAAAACTGATGACCTGTCTCTTTTTTAGGAGGCACAGCATTTTCCTGTCAGAGAGCCCTGCATTAGGGCCTAACAGGCTTTTTGCCTCTGGTCATAATGTCTGTCTCCATCCAGCTCTGTGCTGATAGCACTCTGTTTTATCACTGCATCAGATTGAAAGGGCAGGTCTGTCGTTAGATATGATGGCTCCTCTTCTCCACCATCTTCAACTACGCCTCAGTAATGGCATAGATTATTTAGAATTTCATGGAGCTGTTTCTCCAAGCCACTCTCCACTAAATCTACCATCTGTTTACTGTGGTTATGAGAGATATCCCTCTTAGAGATAATATACAAATGAGCTTGACTTTCATCAAACAACCTGCAGACACTGCCCTCTGTACCAGACACAGCCCTCTGTACCAGACACAGCCCTCTGTACCAGACACAGCCCTCTGTACCAGCCACAGCCCTCTGAACCAGACACAGCCCTCTATACCATACACAGCCCTCTGTACCAGACACAGCCCTCTGTACCAGACACAGCCCTCTGTACCAGACACAGCCCTCTGAACCAGACACAGCCCTCTGTACCAGACACAGCCCTCTGTACCAGACACAGCCCTCTGTACCAGACACAGCCCTCTGTACCAGACACAGCCCTCTGAACCAGACACAGCCCTCTGTACCAGACACAGCCCTCTGAACCAGACACAGCCCTCTGTACCAGACACAGCCCTCTGTACCAGACACAGCCCTCTGTACCAGACACAGCCCTCTGTACCAGACACAGCCCTCTGTACCAGACACAGCCCTCTGTACCAGACACAGCCCTCTGAACCAGACACAGCCCTCTGAACCAGACACAGCCCTCTGAACCAGACACAGCCATCTGAACCAGACACAGCCCTCTGAACCAGACACAGCCCTCTGAACCAGACACAGCCCTCTGAACCAGACACAGCCCTCTGTACCAGACACAGCCCTCTGTACCAGACACAGCCCTCTGAACCAGACACAGCCCTCTGTACCAGACACAGCCCTCTGAACCAGACACAGCCCTCTGTACCAGACACAGCCCTCTGTACCAGACACAGCCCTCTGTACCAGACACAGCCCTCTGTACCAGACACAGCCCTCTGTACCAGACACAGCCCTCTATACCAGACACAGCCCTCTGAACCAGACACAGCCCTCTGTACCAGACACAGCCCTCTGTACCAGACACAGCCCTCTGTACCAGACACAGCCCTCTGTACCAGACACAGCCCTCTGAACCAGACACAGCCCTCTGTACCAGACACAGCCCTCTGTACCAGACACAGCCCTCTGTACCAGACACAGCCCTCTGTACCAGACACAGCCCTCTGAACCAGACACAGCCCTCTGAACCAGACACAGCCCTCTGAACCAGACACAGCCCTCTGTACCAGACACAGCCCTCTGTACCAGACACAGCCCTCTATACCAGACACAGCCCTCTGAACCAGACACAGCCCTCTGTACCAGTCACAGATAAACCTCATAAGATATTATCATCAACCTGATAAGAACTAATAATAACTGTGGTGTATTATACTGTATGTATCAACCTGATAAGAACTAATAATAACTGTGATGTATTATACTGTATGTATCAACCTGATAAGAACTAAAAATAACTGTGGTGTTAGTATTATACTGTATATATCAACCTGATAAGAACTAATAATAACTGTGGTGTTAGTATTATACTGTATGTATCAACCTGATAAAAACTAATAATAACTGTGATGTATTATACTGTATGTATCAACCTGATAAGAACTAATAATAACTGTGATGTATTATACTGTATGTATCAACCTGATAAGAACTAATAATAACTGTGGTGTATAATACTGTATGTATCAACCTGATAAGAACTAATAATAACTGTGATGTATTATACTGTATGTATCAACCTGATAAGAACTAATAATAACTGTGGTGTATAATACTGTATGTATCAACCTGATAAGAACTAATAATAACTGTGATGTATTATACTGTATGTATCAACCTGATAAGAACTAATAATAACTGTGATGTATAATACTGTATGTATCAACCTGATAAGAACTAATAATAACTGTGGTGTATAATACTGTATGTATCAACCTGATAAGAACTAATAATAACTGTGGTGTATTATACTGTATATATCAACCTGATAAGAACTAATAATAACTGTGATGTATTATACTGTATGTATCAACCTGATAAGAACTAATAATAACTGTGGTGTATTATACTGTATATATCAACCTGATAAGAACTAATAATAACTGTGATGTATTATACTGTATGTATCAACCTGATAAGAACTAATAATAACTGTGATGTATTATATTGTATGTATCAACCTGATGAGAACTAATAATAACTGTGGTGTATTATACTGTATGTATCAACCTGATAAGAACTAATAATAACTGTGATGTATTATACTGTATGTATCAACCTGATAAGAACTAATAATAACTGTGGTGTATTATACTGTATGTATCAACCTGATAAGAACTAATAATAACTGTGGTGTATTATACTGTATATATCAACCTGATAAGAACTAATAATAACTGTGATGTATTATACTGTATGTATCAACCTGATAAGAACTAATAATAACTGTGATGTATTATATTGTATGTATCAACCTGATGAGAACTAATAATAACTGTGGTGTATTATACTGTATGTATCAACCTGATAAGAACTAATAATAACTGTGATGTATTATACTGTATGTATCAACCTGATAAGAACTAATAATAACTGTGGTGTATTATACTGTATGTATCAACCTGATAAGAACTAATAATAACTGTGATGTATTATACTGTATGTATCAACCTGATAAGAACTAATAATAACTGTGATGTATTATACTGTATGTATCAACCTGATAAGAACTAATAATAACTGTGGTGTAAGTATTATACTGTATGTATCAACCTGATAAGAACTAATAATAACTGTGATGTATTATACTGTATGTATCAACCTGATAAGAACTAATAATAACTGTGGTGTATTACACTGTATGTATCAACCTGATAAGAACTAATAATAACTTAGGTGTATTATACTGTATGTATCAACCTGATAAGAACTAATAATAACTGTGGTGTATT
This sequence comes from Oncorhynchus mykiss, assembly GCF_013265735.2. NCBI lineage: Eukaryota > Metazoa > Chordata > Actinopteri > Salmoniformes > Salmonidae > Oncorhynchus > Oncorhynchus mykiss. Next base: position 72,135,355 of record NC_048579.1, on the reverse strand, counting down.
ATACTGTATGTATCAACCTGATAAGAACTAATAATAACTGTGGTGTATTATACTGTATGTATCAACCTGATAAGAACTAACAATAACTGTGATGTATTATACTGTATGTATCAACCTGATAAGAACTAATAATAACTGTGATGTATTATACTGTATGTATCAACCTGATAAGAACTAATAATAACTGTGATGTATTATACTGTATGTATCAACCTGATAAGAACTAATAATAACTGTGATGTATTATACTGTATGTATCAACCTGATAAGAACTAATAATAACTGTGGTGTATAATACTGTATGTATCAACCTGATAAGAACTAATAATAACTGTGGTGTATTATACTGTATGTATCAACCTGATAAGAACTAATAATAACTGTGGTGTATTATACTGTATGTATCAACCTGATAAGAACTAATAATAACTGTGATGTATTATACTGTATGTATCAACCTGATAAGAACTAATAATAACTGTGATGTATTATACTGTATGTATCAACCTGATAAGAACTAATAATAACTGTGATGTATTATACTGTATGTATCAACCTGATAAGAACTAATAATAACTGTGATGTATTATACTGTATGTATCAACCTGATAAGAACTAATAATAACTGTGATGTATTATACTGTATGTATCAACCTGATAAGAACTAATAATAACTGTGGTGTTAGTATTATACTGTATGTATCAACCTGATAAGAACTAATAATAACTGTGGTGTTATTAATATACTGTATGTATCAACCTAATAATAACTAATAATAACTGTGATGTATTATACTGTATGTATCAACCTGATAAGAACTAATAATAACTGTGATGTATTATACTGTATGTATCAACCTGATAAGAACTAATAATAACTGTGATGTATTATACTGTATGTATCAACCTGATAAGAACTAATAATAACTGTGATGTATAATACTGTATGTATCAACCTGATAAGAACTAATAATAACTGTGATGTATTATACTGTATGTATCAACCTGATAAGAACTAATAATAACTGTGGTGTATTATACTGTATGTATCAACCTGATAAGAACTAATAATAACTGTGATGTATTATACTGTATGTATCAACCTGATAAGAACTAATAATAACTGTGGTGTATTATACTGTATGTATCAACCTGATAAGAACTAATAATAACTGAGGTGTATTATACTGTATGTATCAACCTGATAAGAACTAATAATAACTGTGGTGTATTATACTGTATGTATCAACCTGATAAGAACTAATAATAACTGTGGTGTTATTATTATACTGTATGTATCAACCTGATAAGAACTAATAATAACTGTGATGTATTATATTGTATGTATCAACCTGATAAGAACTAATAATAACTGTGGTGTATTATACTGTATGTATCAACCTGATAAGAACTAATAATAACTGTGATGTATTATACTGTATGTATCAACCTGATAAGAACTAATAATAACTGTGATGTATTATACTGTATGTATCAACCTGATAAGAACTAATAATAACTGTGATGTATTATACTGTATGTATCAACCTGATAAGAACTAATAATAACTGTGGTGTATAATACTGTATGTATCAACCTGATAAGAACTAATAATAACTGTGGTGTATTATACTGTATGTATCAACCTGATAAGAACTAATAATAACTGTGGTGTATTATACTGTATGTATCAACCTGATAAGAACTAATAATAACTGTGATGTATTATACTGTATGTATCAACCTGATAAGAACTAATAATAACTGTGATGTATTATACTGTATGTATCAACCTGATAAGAACTAATAATAACTGTGATGTATTATACTGTATGTATCAACCTGATAAGAACTAATAATAACTGTGATGTATTATACTGTATGTATCAACCTGATAAGAACTAATAATAACTGTGATGTATTATACTGTATGTATCAACCTGATAAGAACTAATAATAACTGTGGTGTTAGTATTATACTGTATGTATCAACCTGATAAGAACTAATAATAACTGTGGTGTTATTATTATACTGTATGTATCAACCTGATAATAACTAATAATAACTGTGATGTATTATACTGTATGTATCAACCTGATAAGAACTAATAATAACTGTGATGTATTATACTGTATGTATCAACCTGATAAGAACTAATAATAACTGTGGTGTATTATACTGTATGTATCAACCTGATAAGAACTAATAATAACTGTGATGTATTATACTGTATGTATCAACCTGATAAGAACTAATAATAACTGTGATGTATTATACTGTATGTATCAACCTGATAAGAACTAATAATAACTGTGATGTATTATACTGTATGTATCAACCTGATAAGAACTAATAATAACTGTGGTGTATAATACTGTATGTATCAACCTGATAAGAACTAATAATAACTGTGATGTATTATACTGTATGTATCAACCTGATAAGAACTAATAATAACTGTGGTGTATTATACTGTATGTATCAACCTGATAAGAACTAATAATAACTGTGATGTATTATACTGTATGTATCAACCTGATAAGAACTAATAATAACTGTGGTGTATTATACTGTATGTATCAACCTGATAAGAACTAATAATAACTGAGGTGTATTATACTGTATGTATCAACCTGATAAGAACTAATAATAACTGTGGTGTATTATACTGTATGTATCAACCTGATAAGAACTAATAATAACTGTGGTGTTATTATTATACTGTATGTATCAACCTGATAATAACTAATAATAACTGTGATGTATTATATTGTATGTATCAACCTGATAAGAACTAATAATAACTGTGGTGTATTATACTGTATGTATCAACCTGATAAGAACTAATAATAACTGTGATGTATTATACTGTATGTATCAACCTGATAAGAACTAATAATAACTGTGATGTATTATACTGTATGTATCAACCTGATAAGAACTAATAATAACTGTGGTGTTAGTATTATACTGTATGTATCAACCTGATAAGAACTAATAATAACTGTGATGTATTATACTGTATGTATCAACCTGATAAGAACTAATAATAACTGTGGTGTATAATACTGTATGTATCAACCTGATAAGAACTAATAATAACTGTGATGTATTATACTGTATGTATCAACCTGATAAGAACTAATAATAACTGTGGTGTATTATACTGTATGTATCAACCTGATAAGAACTAATAATAACTGTGGTGTATTATACTGTATGTATCAACCTGATAAGAACTAATAATAACTGTGATGTATTATACTGTATGTATCAACCTGATAAGAACTAATAATAACTGTGGTGTATTATACTGTATGTATCAACCTGATAAGAACTAATAATAACTGAGGTGTATTATACTGTATGTATCAACCTGATAAGAACTAATAATAACTGTGGTGTATTATACTGTATGTATCAACCTGATAAGAACTAATAATAACTGTGGTGTTATTATTATACTGTATGTATCAACCTGATAAGAACTAATAATAACTGTGATGTATTATACTGTATGTATCAACCTGATAAGAACTAATAATAACTGTGGTGTATAATACTGTATGTATCAACCTGATAAGAACTAATAATAACTGTGATGTATTATACTGTATGTATCAACCTGATAAGAACTAATAATAACTGTGGTGTATTATACTGTATGTATCAACCTGATAAGAACTAATAATAACTGTGATGTATTATACTGTATGTATCAACCTGATAAGAACTAATAATAACTGTGGTGTATTATACTGTATGTATCAACCTGATAAGAACTAATAATAACTGAGGTGTATTATACTGTATGTATCAACCTGATAAGAACTAATAATAACTGTGGTGTATTATACTGTATGTATCAACCTGATAAGAACTAATAATAACTGTGGTGTTATTATTATACTGTATGTATCAACCTGATAATAACTAATAATAACTGTGATGTATTATATTGTATGTATCAACCTGATAAGAACTAATAATAACTGTGGTGTATTATACTGTATGTATCAACCTGATAAGAACTAATAATAACTGTGATGTATTATACTGTATGTATCAACCTGATAAGAACTAATAATAACTGTGATGTATTATACTGTATGTATCAACCTGATAAGAACTAATAATAACTGTGGTGTTAGTATTATACTGTATGTATCAACCTGATAAGAACTAATAATAACTGTGATGTATTATACTGTATGTATCAACCTGATAATAACTAATAATAACTGTGATGTATTATACTGTATGTATCAACCTGATAAGAACTAATAATACCTGTGATGTATTATACTGTATGTATCAACCTGATAAGAACTAATAATAACTGTGATGTATTATACTGTATGTATCAACCTGATAAGAACTAATAATAACTGTGATGTATTATACTGTATGTATCAACCTGATAATAACTAATAATAACTGTGATGTATTATACTGTATGTATCAACCTGATAAGAACTAATAATAACTGTGATGTATTATACTGTATGTATCAACCTGATAAGAACTAATAATAACTGTGATGTATTATACTGTATGTATCAACCTGATAAGAACTAATAATAACTGTGATGTATTATACTGTATGTATCAACCTGATAAGAACTAATAATAACTGTGGTGTTAGTATTATACTGTATGTATCAACCTGATAAGAACTAATAATAACTGTGGTGTTATTATTATACTGTATGTATCAACCTGATAATAACTAATAATAACTGTGATGTATTATACTGTATGTATCAACCTGATAAGAACTAATAATAACTGTGATGTATTATACTGTATGTATCAACCTGATAAGAACTAATAATAACTGTGATGTATTATACTGTATGTATCAACCTGATAAGAACTAATAATAACTGTGATGTATAATACTGTATGTATCAACCTGATAAGAACTAATAATAACTGTGATGTATTATACTGTATGTATCAACCTGATAAGAACTAATAATAACTGTGGTGTATTATACTGTATGTATCAACCTGATAAGAACTAATAATAACTGTGATGTATTATACTGTATGTATCAACCTGATAAGAACTAATAATAACTGTGGTGTATTATACTGTATGTATCAACCTGATAAGAACTAATAATAACTGAGGTGTATTATACTGTATGTATCAACCTGATAAGAACTAATAATAACTGTGGTGTATTATACTGTATGTATCAACCTGATAAGAACTAATAATAACTGTGGTGTTATTATTATACTGTATGTATCAACCTGATAAGAACTAATAATAACTGTGATGTATTATATTGTATGTATCAACCTGATAAGAACTAATAATAACTGTGGTGTATTATACTGTATGTATCAACCTGATAAGAACTAATAATAACTGTGATGTATTATACTGTATGTATCAACCTGATAAGAACTAATAATAACTGTGATGTATTATACTGTATGTATCAACCTGATAAGAACTAATAATAACTGTGATGTATTATACTGTATGTATCAACCTGATAAGAACTAATAATAACTGTGGTGTATAATACTGTATGTATCAACCTGATAAGAACTAATAATAACTGTGGTGTATTATACTGTATGTATCAACCTGATAAGAACTAATAATAACTGTGGTGTATTATACTGTATGTATCAACCTGATAAGAACTAATAATAACTGTGATGTATTATACTGTATGTATCAACCTGATAAGAACTAATAATAACTGTGATGTATTATACTGTATGTATCAACCTGATAAGAACTAATAATAACTGTGATGTATTATACTGTATGTATCAACCTGATAAGAACTAATAATAACTGTGATGTATTATACTGTATGTATCAACCTGATAAGAACTAATAATAACTGTGATGTATTATACTGTATGTATCAACCTGATAAGAACTAATAATAACTGTGGTGTTAGTATTATACTGTATGTATCAACCTGATAAGAACTAATAATAACTGTGGTGTTATTATTATACTGTATGTATCAACCTGATAATAACTAATAATAACTGTGATGTATTATACTGTATGTATCAACCTGATAAGAACTAATAATAACTGTGATGTATTATACTGTATGTATCAACCTGATAAGAACTAATAATAACTGTGGTGTATTATACTGTATGTATCAACCTGATAAGAACTAATAATAACTGTGATGTATTATACTGTATGTATCAACCTGATAAGAACTAATAATAACTGTGATGTATTATACTGTATGTATCAACCTGATAAGAACTAATAATAACTGTGATGTATTATACTGTATGTATCAACCTGATAAGAACTAATAATAACTGTGGTGTATAATACTGTATGTATCAACCTGATAAGAACTAATAATAACTGTGATGTATTATACTGTATGTATCAACCTGATAAGAACTAATAATAACTGTGGTGTATTATACTGTATGTATCAACCTGATAAGAACTAATAATAACTGTGATGTATTATACTGTATGTATCAACCTGATAAGAACTAATAATAACTGTGGTGTATTATACTGTATGTATCAACCTGATAAGAACTAATAATAACTGAGGTGTATTATACTGTATGTATCAACCTGATAAGAACTAATAATAACTGTGGTGTATTATACTGTATGTATCAACCTGATAAGAACTAATAATAACTGTGGTGTTATTATTATACTGTATGTATCAACCTGATAATAACTAATAATAACTGTGATGTATTATATTGTATGTATCAACCTGATAAGAACTAATAATAACTGTGGTGTATTATACTGTATGTATCAACCTGATAAGAACTAATAATAACTGTGATGTATTATACTGTATGTATCAACCTGATAAGAACTAATAATAACTGTGATGTATTATACTGTATGTATCAACCTGATAAGAACTAATAATAACTGTGGTGTTAGTATTATACTGTATGTATCAACCTGATAAGAACTAATAATAACTGTGATGTATTATACTGTATGTATCAACCTGATAAGAACTAATAATAACTGTGATGTATTATACTGTATGTATCAACCTGATAAGAACTAATAATAACTGTGATGTATTATACTGTATGTATCAACCTGATAAGAACTAATAATAACTGTGGTGTATAATACTGTATGTATCAACCTGATAAGAACTAATAATAACTGTGGTGTTATTATTATACTGTATGTATCAACCTGATAAGAACTAATAATAACTGTGATGTATTATACTGTATGTATCAACCTGATAAGAACTAATAATAACTGTGGTGTATAATACTGTATGTATCAACCTGATAAGAACTAATAATAACTGTGATGTATTATACTGTATGTATCAACCTGATAAGAACTAATAATAACTGTGGTGTATTATACTGTATGTATCAACCTGATAAGAACTAATAATAACTGTGATGTATTATACTGTATGTATCAACCTGATAAGAACTAATAATAACTGTGGTGTATTATACTGTATGTATCAACCTGATAAGAACTAATAATAACTGAGGTGTATTATACTGTATGTATCAACCTGATAAGAACTAATAATAACTGTGGTGTATTATACTGTATGTATCAACCTGATAAGAACTAATAATAACTGTGGTGTTATTATTATACTGTATGTATCAACCTGATAAGAACTAATAATAACTGTGATGTATTATACTGTATGTATCAACCTGATAAGAACTAATAATAACTGTGGTGTATAATACTGTATGTATCAACCTGATAAGAACTAATAATAACTGTGATGTATTATACTGTATGTATCAACCTGATAAGAACTAATAATAACTGTGGTGTATTATACTGTATGTATCAACCTGATAAGAACTAATAATAACTGTGATGTATTATACTGTATGTATCAACCTGATAAGAACTAATAATAACTGTGGTGTATTATACTGTATGTATCAACCTGATAAGAACTAATAATAACTGAGGTGTATTATACTGTATGTATCAACCTGATAAGAACTAATAATAACTGTGGTGTATTATACTGTATGTATCAACCTGATAAGAACTAATAATAACTGTGGTGTTATTATTATACTGTATGTATCAACCTGATAATAACTAATAATAACTGTGATGTATTATATTGTATGTATCAACCTGATAAGAACTAATAATAACTGTGGTGTATTATACTGTATGTATCAACCTGATAAGAACTAATAATAACTGTGATGTATTATACTGTATGTATCAACCTGATAAGAACTAATAATAACTGTGATGTATTGTACTGTATGTATCAACCTGATAAGAACTAATAATAACTGTGGTGTTAGTATTATACTGTATGTATCAACCTGATAAGAACTAATAATAACTGTGATGTATTATACTGTATGTATCAACCTGATAAGAACTAATAATAACTGTGATGTATTATACTGTATGTATCAACCTGATAAGAACTAATAATAACTGTGATGTATTATACTGTATGTATCAACCTGATAAGAACTAATAATAACTGTGGTGTATAATACTGTATGTATCAACCTGATAAGAATGTTGACAAACAGGTCACATCTTTCAGTAGCCAATGAGCTGCATTGTGACGATGTGATGCGTTCAACCATTTAGAATGTCATTTATAAGTGAAGGCGACTCTTTCATTATGGATGTTTTTGACATGTTTTGTTACCATTATACTCTCTGTAGTTGATAATGTGTCATGGTTGCAGAATTTCCTTCCTCATACCGCTGTGTGAGATGGAGAATCAGATTATAAAAGCTAATTGCTTATCTGAATTTATTTGGCATAATTATTCCCCTTAACTTAGAACTATTTGTCTCATCCCATTGTCTTCCAATATCCCAATTAAATTGTGAATTTTAACACTTTGCAGCTCTTCCCAGATAATTACCTTTTTTAATGACTTGGACCGCGACCAACAGAAAGCTTTATTTTGGGAGAGATGCACTCCGTTCCAAATGGTACCCTATTATCTACACTATGGAGTGCATTACTCTTGAACAGGGTCCCTAGGGATCTGGTCTAAAGTAGTGCACTATATAGGGAATAGGGCTCTGGTCTAAAGTAGTGCACTATATAGGGAATAGGGCTCTGGTCTAAAGTAGTGCACTATATAGGGAATAGGGGTCTGGTCTAAAGTAGTGCACTATATAGGGAATAGGGCTCTGGTCTAAAGTAGTGCACTATATAGGGAATAGGGTTCCATTTGGAACACCCAGCCAGACAGACAAATGTATTATGGATGAATGTCTGACATGCTTTTCTATCTGAATGAAAGAGATGCCAGAGGAGGAATAACACACTCAGGATTCAGTCTGCTAGTCTGATGCTCAGCTGGGCTGGTTGAACGGAACATTCATCATGTTTATTGCAGATGTCTGTTAGCTTTGATAGGCCTTCTAAATAAGACAGAGAATCTTTACAAAACTGTGTCAGTTCTAACTCAATCACGCTCTATTCTTCACAGTTCTGTTTCCTGTTTCCTCATTCAGAATGTTGTTTGGTCCAGGTCTAGTACTGTTGGGGGTACTGGAGGACTGGAGCTGGGAAACACTGCTGTAGAGTACTGTTGGTGGTACTGGAGCTGGGAAACACTGCTGTAGAGTACTGTTGGTGGTACTGGAGGAGGGAAACACTGCTGTAGAGAACTGTTGGTGGTACTGGAGGAGGGAAACACTGCTGTAGAGAACTGTTGGTGGTACTGGAGGAGGGAAACACTGCAGTAGAGTACTGTTGGGGGTACTGGAGGAGGGAAACACTGCTGTAAAGTACTGTTGGTGGTACTGGAGGAGGGAAACACTGCAGTAGAGTACTGTTGGTGGTACTGGAGGAGGGAAACACTGCTGTAGAGTACTGTTGGTGTACTGGAGGACTGGAGCTGGGAAACACTGCTGTAGAGTACTGTTGGTGGTACTGGAGGAGGGAAACACTGCTGTAGAGTACTGTTGGGGGTACTGGAGGAGGGATACACTGCTGTAGAGTACTGTTGGGGTACTGGAGGACTGGAGCTGGGAAACACTGCTGTAGAGAACTGTTGGGGTACTGGAGGACTGGAGGAGGGAAACACTGGGCTATGCTATGTTCGTATGGTTGTGTGCTGGATGTATTCTTTGCTGTGCACCGTGTCGTGGTGCTGGTGCCCAGTATTTTCCCAGGCTTGCAGAGACAGATCTGGTATTTACCCTCAGCCCACTCTCTCTCCTCCTCTCTCTCCTCCTCTCCCTCCACTCTGATCTCTTAGTCACAAAGCCTACTTAACCCTTACCCAGCTCTCTGTAAACACTTTGCAACACACTGCCTGCCTGTCTACCCACTCTCAGTTAGGACTGCGTCTCACAGTTGTTGTTTTCACTCCTACAGTTTGATCCACCTGTTAGAAGAGAATAACCCCTTCCTCGTTGTTACCTCGTGTTCAGCTTCAGTCTCATCTCTTTTATTTAATGAAATATGCAAAACGTGAACGTTCTGTAACAAAGTCAAAGCTGCTACAGTCTGTACAGCCTGTTGTATGCAGGAGCTAGTATGATGTGAGCGTATTGGCTGAAAGATATAGCTCTATTAAGTAGTGGGAAACAGGTCAGCCATTGCTACTGCATCATAGAATGTATTACTTTACAATAGGACCAGTAGTGAGGGTAATGTCACTGAATGATGTGGAATGGATATCACATCGTTTTACCACGGTAGTGTCTTGTCTTTCCCTTATTATGTGAGGTCACTCCTGTCCTGGGATCAGATATCTTGGGAGTGTGGTGTAAGTGTTGGATCACACACACACACATTAAATAATTTCCCTAGCTACAGTAGCAGAGTAGACAGGATACAGACAGGAAACAGCAGTGGTGGAAAAAGTACCCAATTGTCATACTTGAGTAAAAGTACAGATACCTTAATAGAAAATGACTTAAGTAAAAGTGAAAGTCACCCAGTAAAATCCTACTTGAGAAAAAGTCAAAGTATTTGGTTTTAAATATACTTAAATATCAAAAGTAAAAGTATAAATCATTTCAAATTCTTTATATTAAGCAAACCAGACGTTGTCAAAAATAAAGATAGTAAAGTAAACTGTAGAGTAATTTATAACAGGGGTTGTGCTACTGCACTGTAGAGTCCTATATGACAGGGGTGGTGCTACTGCACTGTAGAGTCCTTTATGACAGGGGTGGTGCTACTGCACTGTAGAGTCCTATATGACAGGGGTGGTGCTACTGCACTGTAGAGTCCTATATGACAGGGGTTGTGCTACTGCACTGTAGGGTCCTTTATGACAGGGGTTGTCCTACTGCACTGTAGGGTCCTTTATGACAGGGGTTGTCCTACTGCACTGTAGAGTCCTATATGACAGGGGTTGTCCTACTGCACTGTAGAGTCCTATATGACAGGGGTTGTCCTACTGCACTGTAGAGTCCTATATGACAGGGGTTGTGCTACTGCACTGTAGGGTGCTTTATGACAGGTGTTGTCCTACTGCACTGTAGGGTGCTTTATGACAGGGGTTGTGCTACTGCACTCTAGGGTCCTTTATGACAGGGGTTGTGCTACTGCACTGTAGGGTCCTTTATGACAGGGGTTGTGCTACTGCACTCTAGGGTCCTTTATGACAGGGGTTGTGCTACTGCACTGTAGGGTCCTTTATGACAGGGGTTGTGCTACTGCACTCTAGGGTCCTTTATGACAGGGGTTGTGCTACTGCACTGTAGGGTCCTTTATGACAGGGGTTGTGCTACTGCACTGTAGGGTCCTTTATGACAGGGGTTGTGCTACTGCACTGTAGGGTCCTTTATAACAGGGGTTGTCCTACTGCACTCTAGGGTCCTTTATGACAGGGGTTGACCTACTGCACTGTAGGGTCCTTTATAACAGGGGTTGTCCTACTGCACTGTAGGGTCCTATATGACAGGGGTTGTCCTACTGCACTGTAGAGTCCTATATGACAGGGGTTGTCCTACTGCACTGTAGGGTCCTTTATGACAGGGGTTGTGCTACTGCACTGTAGAGTCCTATATGACAGGGGTTGTCCTACTGCACTGTAGAGTCCTATATGACAGGGGTTGTCCTACTGCACTGTAGAGTCCTATATGACAGGGGTTGTCCTACTGCACTGTAGAGTCCTATATGACAGGGGTTGTGCTACTGCACTGTAGGGTGCTTTATGACAGGTGTTGTCCTACTGCACTGTAGGGTGCTTTATGACAGGGGTTGTGCTACTGCACTCTAGGGTCCTTTATGACAGGGGTTGTGCTACTGCACTGTAGGGTCCTTTATGACAGGGGTTGTGCTACTGCACTCTAGGGTCCTTTATGACAGGGGTTGTGCTACTGCACTGTAGGGTCCTTTATGACAGGGGTTGTGCTACTGCACTGTAGGGTCCTTTATGACAGGGGTTGTGCTACTGCACTGTAGGGTCCTTTATGACAGGGGTTGTGCTACTGCACTGTAGGGTCCTTTATGACAGGGGTTGTGCTACTGCACTGTAGGGTCCTGTATGACAGGGGTTGTGCTACTGCACTGTAGGGTCCTTTATGACAGGGGTTGTCCTACTGCACTGTAGGGTCCTGTATGACAGGGGTTGTGCTACTGCACTGTAGGGTCCTTTATGACAGGGGTTGTCCTACTGCACTGTAGGGTCCTTTATGACAGGGGTTGTGCTACTGCACTGTAGGGTCCTTTATGACAGGGGTTGTGCTACTGCACTGTAGAGTCCTCTATGACAGGGGTTGTGCTACTGCACTGTATTGTCCTTTATGACAGGGTGTGTGCTACTTCACTGTAGTATCCTTTATGACATGGGTTGTGCTACTGCACTGTAGGGTCCTTTATGACATGGGTTGTGCTACTGCACTGTAGGGTCCTTTATGACAGGGGTTGTCCTACTGCACTGTATGGTCCTTTATGACAGGGGTTGTCCTACTGCACTGTATGGTCCTTTATGACAGGGGTTGTCCTACTGCACTGTAGGGTCCTTTATGACAGGGGTTGTCCTACTGCACTGTAGGGTCCTTTATGACAGGGGTTGTCCTACTGCACTGTATGGTCCTTTATGACAGGGGTTGTCCTACTGCACTGTATGGTCCTTTATGACAGGGGTTGTCCTACTGCACTGTAGGGTCCTTTATGACAGGGGTTGTCCTACTGCACTGTAGGGTCCTTTATGACAGGGGTTGTCCTACTGCACTGTATGGTCCTTTATGACATGGGTTGTCCTACTGCACTGTATGGTCCTTTATGACAGGGGTTGTCCTACTGCACTGTAGGGTCCTTTATGACAGGGGTTGTCCTACTGCACTGTAGGGTCCTTTATGACAGGGGTTGTCCTACTGCACTGTAGGGTCCTTTATGACAGGGGTTGTCCTACTGCACTGTATGGTCCTTTATGACAGGGGTTGTCCCACTGCACATGGGAATGCTGTTTCTTTCTCTCCAAAGCTCTAGGTGTTTGGTAACTGCTCTGGGAGATGTATCTGGAACGTGAGTCTGGCCTATATTACCTTAGACATCCTATTCAATTAGAGTTTGAAATGATGATATAGGGCTCTGTCATTGTCTAGTGTATACTATGTCCAACCTCTACATGTGCCTGGTTGGTGTGTCAAGGTCCTCTCTAGCATGTACGATAATCCCTCAAGGATTGTGGCAGTAAGATAACTTTTTTAAATAATTGATTATTTCTTGCACAGATATGCAAAAATGTCTTCTTTCCTCATTGCCTATTCACACTGTTACCGCCTCGGGATGCCAAAGTCAGTCCACAGATGAGGTTTTAAAAAACGACTACAGTACAATGAATTATAGATGAATTGACTAGAATTTGTCTGACTATCAAAATCCTTTTCATTTTGCTCATCTGAGTGCTGTTTGCATCAAGCTTCCTTGTACCGTCGTTGTAATCCATTGTTTTGGAACCTGGTTTTCCCTCATCAAAATCCTCTCCTGATGCCGACTTCGATTCCAATATGACCTAGCAGAGAACTGGAATTGCCTGCTGGTACAGGAAACAGCATTCCACTGCCACCTTAATGGATATTTGGTAGTGTTGCATTTTATGCGACACTCGTTTTTGAGTACTGCTTTAGTTTTGAGTACTGTTTTAGTTTTGAGTACTGCTTTAGTTTTGAGTACTGTTTTAGTTTTGAGTACTGTTTTAGTTTTGAGTACTGTTTTAGTTTTGAGTACTGCTTTAGTTTTGAGTACTGTTTTAGTTTTGAGTACTGTTTTAGTTTTGAGTACTGTTTTAGTTTTGAGTACTGCTTTAGTTTTGAGTACTGCTTTAGTTTTGAGTACTGTTTTAGTTTTGAGTACTGTTTTAGTTTTGAGTACTGTTTTAGTTTTGAGTACTGTGTACTTTCTCTGTTGCCTGGAAAACCAGCAGGCACTGGCACAGTCCCCCTACGACAGCTCTGACATGTGTCACTCCTGCATTGACACTTTAAGGCATTGACTGATAGCCTGTATCAGATATAGTGGATATGTAAGGCATTGACTGATAGCCTGTATCAGATATAGTGGATATGTAAGGCATTGACTGATAGCCTGTATCAGATATAGTGGATATGTAAGGCATTGACTGATAGCCTGTATTAGATACAGTGGATATGTAAGGCATTGACTGATAGCCTGTATCAGATACAGTGGATATGTAAGGCATTGACTGATAGCCTGTATCAGATACAGTGGATATGTAAGGCATTGACTGATAGAACACATTGGTTCCTCTAACCCTCTGCTAGATCAGGTTGAACACATGGCTTCCTCTAACCCTCTGCTAGATCAGGTTGAACACATGGCTTCCTCTAACCCTCTGCTAGATCAGGTTGAACACATTGGTTCCTCTAACCCTCTGCTATATCAGGTTGAGCACATGGCTTCCTCTAACCCTCTGCTAGATCAGGTTGAACACATGGCTTCCTCTAACCCTCTGTTAGATCAGGTTGAACACATGGCTTCCTCTAACCCTCTGCTAGATCAGGTTGAACACATGGCTTCCTCTAACCCTCTGTTAGATCAGGTTGAACACATGGCTTCCTCTAACCCTCTGCTAGATCAGGTTGAACACATTGGTTCCTCTAACCCTCTGCTAGATCAGGTTGAACACATGGCTTCCTCTAACCCTCTGCTAGATCAGGTTGAACACATGGCTTCCTCTAACCCTCTGCTAGATCAGGTTGAACACATGGCTTCCTCTAACCCTCTGCTAGATCAGGTTGAACACATGGCTTCATCTAACCCTCTGCTAGATCAGGTTGAACACATGGCTTCCTCTAACCCTCTGCTAGATCAGGTTGAACACATTGGTTCCTCTAACCCTCTGCTATATCAGGTTGAGCACATGGCTTCCTCTAACCCTCTGCTAGATCAGGTTGAACACATGGCTTCCTCTAACCCTCTGCTAGATCAGGTTGAACACATGGCTTCCTCTAACCCTCTGCTAGATCAGGTTGAGCACATGGCTTCCTCTAACATCAATTGGAAACAGACATTTCTCCTCAGAATAAGTGAAGACTGGTGTTGCCATAGAGATTGCTATAGCACGGTGTTTCTCTGGGAACTGGAAAAACATGCATTTACTTACATGGCTTTAGGTGAACGGCTTAATGAGACAATTTAAAATAACTGTTGGAATCGATCTAAAAGATAAGATCACTTAATGCAGCAGGACACTTTAACATTTATAATCATACAGTTTGTAGTGGAACTGAACTAGCAATAATAAACACTGTGTCTGGCTGCAGTACAGTGTGTCTGGCTGCAGTATGTCTGGCTGCAGTACAGTGTGTCTGGCTGCAGTGCAGTATGTCTGGCTGCAGTGCAGTATGTCTGGCTGCAGTGCAGTATGTCTGGCTGCAGTGCAGTATGTCTGGCTGCAGTACGTCTGGCTGCTGTATGGATTGCTGCAATACAGTATGCCTGGCTGCAGTACGTCTGGCTGCAGTACAGTATGTCTGGCTGCAGTGCAGTATGTCTGGCTGCAGTACAGTAGGTCTTGCTGCAGTGCAGTATGTCTGGCTGCAGTGCAGTATGTCTGGCTGCTGTACAGTATGTCTGGCTGCTGTAAAGTATATCTGGCTGCTGTACAGTATGTCTGGCTGCAGTGCAGTATGTCTGGCTGCAGTACAGTATGTCTGGCTGCATTACAGGATGTCTGGCTGCAGTATGTCTGGTTGCAGTACAGTATGTCTGGCTGCAGTACAGTATGTCTGGCTGCTGTACAGTATGTCTGGCTGCAGTATGTCTGGCTACTGTATGTCTGGCTGCAGTACAGTATGCCTGGCTGCAGTATGCCTGGCTGCAGTACGTCTGGCTGCTGTACAGTATGTCTGGCTGCAGTACAGTATGCCTGGCTGCAGTATGCCTGGTTGCAGTACGTCTGGCTGCTGTATGTATTGCTGCAATACAGTACGTCTGGCTGCAGTACAGTAAGTCTGGCTGCAGTATGTTTGGCTGCTGTATGTTTGGCTGCAGTATGTCTGGCTGCAGTATGCCTGGCTGCAGTATGTCTGGCTGCAGTACATTATGCCTGGCTGCAGTATGTCTGGCTGCAGTACAGTATGTTTGGCTGCAGTATGTCTGGCTGCAGTATGTCTGGCTGCAGTATGTCTGGCTACTGTATGTCTGGCTGCTGTATGTCTGGCTGCAGTACAGTATGCCTGGCTGCAGTATGCTTGGCTACAGTATGCCTGGCTGCAGTATGTCTGGCTGCAGTATGCCTGGCTGCAGTATGTCTGGCTGCAGTATGTCTGGCTGCAGTATGCCTGGCTGCAGTACGTCTGGCTGCAGTACAGTACGTCTGGCTGCAGTACAGTATGTCTGGCTGCTGTATGTCTGGCTGCAGTATGTCTGGCTGCTGTATGTCTGGCTGCTGTATGTTTCGCTGCAGTATGCCTGGCTGCAGTATGCCTGGCTACAGTATGCCTGGCTGCAGTATGTCTGGCTGCTGTATGTCTGGCTGCTGTATGTCTGGCTGCTGTATGTTTGGCTGCAGTATGTCTGGCTGCTGTATGTTTGGCTGCAGTATGTCTGGCTGCTGTATGTCTGGCTGCTGTATGTTTCGCTGCAGTATGCCTGGCTGCAGTATGCCTGGCTACAGTATGCCTGGCTGTAGTATGTCTGGCTGCTGTATGTCTGGCTGCTGTATGTCTGGCTGCTGTATGTTTGGCTGCAGTATGTCTGGCTGATGTATGTTTGGCTGCAGTATGTCTGGCTGCTGTATGTTTGGCTGCAGTATGTCTGGCTGCTCTCTGTCCTTTCATTAGCCCTGATAGTATCTCTTCTAAAGCAGTGGGACTGTCAAGAGCTGCCACAGCGTTTGTGATTGAAGTGTCTTTTTCAGAGAGATGGGCTCATGGAGACGACAGGTCTGCACACAGAGTGAGTGTGTGTGTGTGTGTGTGTGTGTGTGTGTGTGTAGCCACTGTCTCGTGGGTTGTGAATAGTGTGTGTGTGTTCTGCGCAGACAGATGTGCACTGAGACAGAAAGACAGAGAGAGATGGAGATAGAGATAGCACCACTGTAGTCACGTTCCATGTGCTGTGTGTTGTCCCTTCACATGCTAAGACTCCACTCACAGCACATGCCTGTAGGGTTAAAAACACTGCATAATTTATTTCCTCACAGATTGAAAAAATATACAGAATTAATTTTTATCTGGTGGCGGTAACAGATGTACGACTTCCTGTGTCTCCAGAAAACTCAGACACTGTCATGTATTGTCTGGGAGAGCCCATCCCAACTCAAAGCCAACAGATGTACCACTTCCTGTGTCTCCAGGAAACCCAGACACTGTCATGTACTGTCTGGGAGAGCCCATCCCAACTCAAAGCCAACAGATGTACCACTTCCTGTGTCTCCAGGAAACCCAGACACTGTCATGTACTGTCTGGGAGAGCCCATCTCAACTCAAAGCCAACAGATGTACCACTTCCTGTGTCTCCAGGAAACCCAGACACTGTCATGTACTGTCTGGGAGAGCCCATCCCAACTCAAAGCCAACAGATGTACCACTTCCTGTGTCTCCAGGAAACCCAGACACTGTCATGTACTATCTGGGAGAGCCCATCCCAACTCAAAGCCAACAGATGTACCACTTCCTGTGTCTCCAGGAAACCCAGACACTGTCATGTACTGTCTGGGAGACTGTTTCATAAATCTATCTGGTACTGGAGACGCACAGTACATCTGGTACTGGAGTCTGTTTAATATATCTAGCTGGTACTGGAGACTGTTAATATATCTATCTGGTACTGGAATCTGTTTAATACATCTAGCTGGTACCGGAAACTGTGTAGGCTCTATTCAGTTCACAGAAATCAAGGTTTGCATGCCAAATGACACCCAATTCCCCACAGAGTGCACTGCTTTTGACCAACAGCTGTGCCTCCTGTACTAATCCCTGTGTGTCTAATGTCTTATATAAATGCTAGAAGCCTTGTCAGAATAGTCAGAGGCCAGGGCAGCTTAGCTTGCTCAAGGCCAGGCCTCCAGTCAGCCCTAAGGCTAAGGGGTCCAAAGATCGATCATCCAAAGTGGGCAGGAGTGTCTACCCGCTCCCCAGGCCCTGAAGGCATTGAAGGCCATAGTCTGGCTTCGACCACCATCTCTCATTAAGACCAGAGGTTAAAGTGGTCTGTCTGGCCATTTCTCTGCTGAAGGCAATGGACCTTCAGTTGATCCATGTGGGTTGTTAGGACTGGGATATCACATTATTGGCCAAGAGTAAGAGGAGGTGGTTATAACGGTTAGATCAGGCCTAACAATTTGTACACTGCGTGTCCCCGTGTCCTCTGACCTGCATGTGAGGACAGTCCTTTGTAAAAAAGGTGTGTTTTTGTTGACTGATCTCAGGTCAGTACACACAGTGAATAACCCCTTGTGACATGTCCCTCTGAAGTGCTCTGACGTTGTTAATTCAGGTACATGTATATACCCTGATGAAGACAGCTTGTCTGTTGAAACGTTGGACATAAATGTTTTTGAGCTTGGTAGAGTGTGCGCCTCTCCTTTCTGTTTTTAAGTGCTCCCCTCCGCTAGCCAGCACCTCGCCTAAATACATGTGCCTTTCTTTCGCCTCTACATGACTAACAATAGACACTTAATGGATGACCAGAGGACAGTACATAATGTTTCTGCTGCTCCCTGTTCTGGTGACTATAATGACTACAAGCACCTGGACTGGTTACTAAAACAATCATGGATCAGGACAATAGGATTTGTCATTAGCAGTATTTGTGTGCTGTCAGGCTTGAGGGGTCAGTCATGTCATTTGCCCGCTGTTTGTGGCCCTGGGCTCACTGTAGCATGACATGATGCCCCTGGCTAGGAGAAATCACAGAGAACACACACACTCCCACACACGCACACACACACACCACCACATGCAAACTGCGTCTGGGTCTCTCTGTCCCTCCACATCCTCATTTCCATGAACCAAACTGACATTACCACAGGCATCACTGACCTGCATTCAAATACACCTTGTGTCACGTGACACAGGATCAAACAACACGATTACTCAGCACACTGACTGGAGAGAGTAGAGAGAGAAGCGAGGTGGGGGGAATAGTTAAAGACTGATCTCAGCACAGTGACTGGAGAGAGAAGAGAGAGAAGAGAGGTAGTGGGGAATAGTTAAAGACTGATCTCAGCACAGTGACTGGCGAGAGAAGAGAGAGAAGAGAGGTAGTGGGGAATAGTTAAAGACTGATCTCAGCACAGTCTGGAGAGAGAAGAGAGGTAGGGGGGAATAGTTAAAGACTGATCTCAGCACAGTCTGGAGAGAGAAGAGAGGTAGTGGGGAATAGTTAAAGACTGATCTCAGCACAGTGACTGGAGAGAGAAGAAAGAGAAGAGAGGTAGTGGGGAATAGTTAAAGACTGATCTCAGCACAGTCTGGAGAGAGAAGAGAGGTAGGGGGGAATAGTTAAAGACTGATCTCAGCACACTGACTGGGGAGAGAAGAGAGAGAAGAAAGAGAAGAGAGGTAGTGGGGAATAGTTAAAGACTGATCTCAGCACAGTCTGGAGAGAGAAGAGAGGTAGTGGGGAATAGTTAAAGACTGATCTCAGCACTCTACAGCTAGCTTCCCCCTGATTCACCTTACTGCCATGCTGTGTGAAGGAGAGGGATATTGGAGAGGACTTCACACCTGAACATCAACACGTTGACCCCTGCTGTATTTGTTATAACCCTTTAAACAGGAAGCTATGCTGTTGGCCTTTCCTCTGTGTTGGTTGTTGCAGTCTGTCAGACACACAATAACACATTTGGAAGAGTCTGCTGTAGGTGAAGCAGTCACTGTGCTTTCCTCCAGACGTGCACACACACATTCAATCCCCTTTCACCCCAGTACACCTCACCTATGTCTCAGTTCATACTGCTGTGTCAAATAGCTAGTGGCCGTTGAGTCAATACCATTTCCTTCCACTCACTAACCCCTAATGCACGTTGAAGTGCTTGGCTTAGGGAGTGGAGGTAGGAGAAGAGTCTGCCTGGTTCCTTCCTGCTGGTGTTGTTGTAGTCTGTCTGGCTGACGTTGAATAGAGACCAGATAATATCAGAGTGGATATCAGGTAGTGGAGACACCATGTCAGACGCCTCTGTTGTTAGATACAGTGTCTGACATGGTGTCTGTTAGATACAGTGTCTGACATGGTGTCTCTGTTGTTAGATACAGTGTCTGACATGGTGTCTCTGTTGTTAGATACAGTGTCTGACAGGGTGTCTCTGTTGTTAGATACAGTGTCTGACATGGTGTCTCTGTTGTTAGATACAGTGTCTGACATGGTGTCTCTGTTGTTAGATACAGTGTCTGACATGGTGTCTCTGTTGTTAGATATAGTGTCTGACATGGTGTCTGTTAGATACAGTGTCTGACATGGTGTCTCTGTTGTTAGATACAGTGTCTGACATGGTGTCTCTGTTGTTAGATACAGTGTCTGACATGGTGTCTCTGTGGTTAGATACAGTGTCTGACAGGGTGTCTGTTAGATACAGTGTCTGACATGGTGTCTCTGTTGTTAGATACAGTGTCTGACAGGGTGTCTCTGTTGTTAGATACAGTGTCTGACAGGGTGTCTCTGTTGTTAGATACAGTGTCTGACATGGTGTCTCTGTTGTTAGATACAGTGTCTGACATGGTGTCTCTGTTGTTAGATATAGTGTCTGACATGGTGTCTGTTAGATACAGTGTCTGACATGGTGTCTCTGTTGTTAGATACAGTGTCTGACATGGTGTCTCTGTTGTTAGATACAGTGTCTGACATGGTGTCTCTGTGGTTAGATACAGTGTCTGACAGGGTGTCTGTTAGATACAGTGTCTGACATGGTGTCTCTGTTGTTAGATACAGTGTCTGACATGGTGTCTCTGTTGTTAGATACAGTGTCTGACATGGTGTCTCTGTTGTTAGATACAGTGTCTGACAGGGCCTCTGTTGTTAGATACAGTGTCTGACATGGTGTCTCTGTTGTTAGATACAGTGTCTGACATGGTGTCTCTGTTGTTAGATATAGTGTCTGACATGGTGTCTGTTAGATACAGTGTCTGACATGGTGTCTCTGTTGTTAGATACAGTGTCTGACATGGTGTCTCTGTTGTTAGATACAGTGTCTGACATGGTGTCTCTGTTGTTAGATACAGTGTCTGACAGGGTGTCTCTGTTGTTAGATACAGTGTCTGACATGGTGTCTCTGTTGTTAGATACAGTGTCTGACATGGTGTCTCTGTGGTTAGATACAGTGTCTGACATGGTGTCTGTTAGATACAGTGTCTGACAGGGTGTCTCTGTTGTTAGATACAGTGTCTGACATGGTGTCTCTTTGGTTAGATACAGTGTCTGACATGGTGTCTGTTAGATACAGTGTCTGACAGGGTGTCTCTGTTGTTAGATACAGTGTCTGACATGGTGTCTCTGTTGTTAGATACAGTGTCTGACAGGGTGTCTCTGTTGTTAGATACAGTGTCTGACATGGTGTCTCTGTTGTTAGATATAGTGTCTGACATGGTGTCTCTGTTGTTAGATACAGTGTCTGACATGGTGTCTCTGTTGTTAGATACAGTGTCTGACATGGTGTCTCTGTTGTTAGATACAGTGTCTGACATGGTGTCTCTGTTGTTAGATACAGTGTCTGACATGGTGTCTCTGTTGTTAGATACAGTGTCTGACATGGTGTCTCTGTTGTTAGATACAGTGTCTGACATGGTGTCTCTGTTGTTAGATACAGTGTCTGACATGGTGTCTCTGTTGTTAGATACAGTGTCTGACATGGTGTCTCTGTTGTTAGATACAGTGTCTGACATGGTGCCTCTGTTGTTAGATACAGTGTCTGACATGGTGTCGCTGAAGTTAGATACACAGTGTTGTAACTCTGAGTTATCACAGCACTGATCTTAGTTTCAGTGTGTGTTTATGAATGGAGAGCGAGGCACTGAACCCTAATTGCTCCTGTAAGTCTCTGGATGAGAGCGTCTGCTAAATCACTCATGTAAATGTAAACACAGGACTACATGTAAAACAGGGAATTTAACTATGGGTCATTGAGCCGTGTTGGGATCCATGTTTTGGGGGAAAAGGAAGTCTGGGCCTTCCCAATATAGTGCACTACTTTGGGCCAGAGCCCATGAGGTTATATCCTAAACAGATCACATGTCTAAAGTCAACGTCTTGTGATTGTCCACTGTCAGCCATATCATTGTGTGGTCTTTCAATCAGCTACTGTATCCTCTCCTAGATAGCTTAGGGAAATACCAATAATAATACCACGACCATGGGCTGATGTGTGTGTGTGCGTGTGCGTGTGCGTGTGTTTCTGTGGTAGACTAGAAGTGGATGTAAACAATAGTAGCAGTGTGACTGTGTGAATCATCTCCATGCTGTTTGATTCTCCTGCCTAGCAGCAAGGTTCTTCTGAAAAGGAGTTCCAAATTAGATGTATCACTAGGCGAAGGAGAAAATCATTTTCCTTTTGGTGATACTAATAACAGGAAGGGCCCAATGCTGTGTTTTCTCTCTGTAACTGTGTGTGAATGGAACTATACTCAGTCAATATTAGCCTTCTCTCAGACCTCCTAGACATTCAGACCTCTTCTGTTTGCTCTACCATGCCAACTCTCTCTTGCCTTTTCTCATTACCCTCTTTCTCATTTCTCCCTCCATCTGTCTCCCTGTTTCTTTGTCTTTTCCTCTCTCTCTCTCTCTCTCTCTCTCCAACTGTCTCTCTCTCTCTCTCTCTCTCTCTCTCTCTCTCTCTCTCTCTCTCTCTCTCTCCCCTGTGTGTGTGTGTGTATGTGTGTAACAGAGAAAAGTATCTTTCTGGCTGCCCAGCCTGCAGTAAGAAGCTCACATTTCTTTTCTCTAGTCATTGTTTGCGGCCTGCTGTTTAATAACTCCAGGGCATCCTGATTATAGTGTCTCGTTAAATCCAGCTGACAATAATTGTAAACTCAACTGACACTGAACAGGAAATAGACTACAGTCACATTTTACTTGATCTTTGTGTGTGTGTGTGTGTGTGTGTGTGTGTGTGTGTGTGTGTGTGTGTGTGTGTGTGTGTGTGTGTGTGTGTGTGTGTTCATGCCATTTTACCTCTGTACCAACCTTGACTCTTGTATTTTTAGACCTAGGAGCATATTGCCTCAAAGCTGTTACACAACCTGGTCGCTATTGGTTTTACAACCATCCAAATGACTGTAAAAAGACTGTCTCTAGAATACTGGATACTGGTGTAGAGATGAGATTGGGTAAGGCTGTGTTCATCTCCATAGTAATTCATCTGTGGGACTACTTCCTGATGGAAGGATCCTGTTGTGTTCATCTCCATAGTAATGGAGTAAAGGATCCTGTTGTGTTCATCTCCATAGTAATTCATCTGTGGGACTACTTCCTGATTGAAGGATCCTGTTGTGTTCATCTCCACAGTAATGGAGTAAAGGATCCTGTTGTGTTCATCTCCATAGTAATTCATCTGTGGGACTACATCCTGATGGAAGGATCCTGTTGTGTTCATCTCCATAGTAATGGAGTAAAGGATCCTGTTGTGTTCATCTCCACAGTAATGGAGTAAAGGATCCTGTTGTGTTCATCTCCATAGTAATGGAGTAAAGGATCCTGTTGTGTTCATCTCCATAGTAATGGAGTAAAGGATCCTGTTGTGTTCATCTCCATAGTAATTCATCTGTGGGACTACATCCTGATGGAAGGATCCTGTTGTGTTCATCTCCATAGTAATGGAGTAAAGGATCCTGTTGTGTTCATCTCCACAGTAATGGAGTAAAGGATCCTGTTGTGTTCATCTCCATAGTAATGGAGTAAAGGATCCTGTTGTGTTCATCTCCATAGTAATGGAGTAAAGGATCCTGTTGTGTTCATCTCCACAGTAATGGAGTAAAGGATCCTGTTGTGTTCATCTCCATAGTAATGGAGTAAAGGATCCTGTTGTGTTCATCTCCACAGTAATGGAGTAAAGGATCCTGTTGTGTTCATCTCCATAGTAATGGAGTAAAGGATCCTGTTGTGTTCATCTCCATAGTAATGGAGTAAAGGATCCTGTTGTGTTCATCTCCATAGTAATGGAGTAAAGAATCCTGTTGTGTTCATCTCCACAGTAATGGAGTAAAGGATCCTGTTGTGTTCATCTCCATAGTAATGGAGTAAAGGATCCTGTTGTGTTCATCTCCATAGTAATGGAGTAAAGGATCCTGTTGTGTTCATCTCCATAGTAATGGAGTAAAGGATCCTGTTGTGTTCATCTCCATAGTAATGGAGTAAAGGATCCTGTTGTGTTCATCTCCACAGTAATGGAGTAAAGGATCCTGTTGTGTTTATCTCCATAGTAATTCATCTGTGGGACTACTTCCTGATGGAAGGATCCTGTTGTGTTCATCTCCATAGTAATGGAGTAAAGGATCCTGTTGTGTTCATCTCCATAGTAATTCATCTGTGGGACTACTTCCTGATGGAAGGATCCTGTTGTGTTCATCTCCATAGTAATTCATCTGTGGGTCTACTTCCTGATGGAAGGATCATGTTGTGTTCATCTCCATAGTAATTAATCTGTGGGACTACTTCCTGATGGAAGGATCCTGTTGCGTTCATCTCCACAGTAATGGAGTAAAGGATCCTGTTGTGTTCATCTCCATAGTAATTCATCTGTGGGACTACTTCCTGATTGAAGGATCCTGTTGTGTTCATCTCCACAGTAATGGAGTAAAGGATCCTGTTGTGTTCATCTCCCTAGTAATGGAGTAAGGATCCTGTTGTGTTCATCTCCATAGTAATTCATCTGTGATACTATTGCCTTTATTTCCTGGTGTGTGAATCATTCCACCTCAGCCTGGGGAGGCAGATAGCCTTAAGATGCTTTGCATTAACACAGAAATCAAATCCTGTAGCACTGTGTGACTGGTGTAATGACATCACTACTCTGGCTTAGGTTCTGAATTTGCATTAAAGGTGAGTATCACTCTCTTCTTTAATGTCTCTCTCTCTTGCTCTCTGAAGTTGCTTCTCCCACATAGAATATGAAGACAGCAGAAACACAGAGAAGACAAGCTCTCCATCCCGTTGTCTCTATTAGTACAGTACCATGGATCAGTGTAAAGACATTCCTAGTCCTGTTGTCTCTATTAGTACAGTACCATGGATCAGTGTAAAGACATTCCTAGTCCTGTTGTCTCTATTAGTACAGTACCATGGATCAGTGTAAAGACATCCCCAGTCCTGTTGTCTCTATTAGTACAGTACCATGGATCAGTGTAAAGACATTCCTAGTCCTGTTGTCTCTATTAGTACAGTACCATGGATCAGTGTAAATACATTCCTAGTCCTGTTGTCTCTATTAGTACAGTACCATGGATCAGTGTAAAGACATTCCTAGTCCTGTTGTCTCTATTAGTACAGTACCATGGATCAGTGTAAAGACATTCCTAGTCCTGTTGTCTCTATTAGTACAGTACCATGGATCAGTGTAAAGACATTCCTAGTCCTGTTGTCTCTATTAGTACAGTACCATGGATCAGTGTAAAGACATTCCTAGTCCTGTTGTCTCTATTAGTACAGTACCATGGATCAGTGTAAAGACATCCCCAGTCCTGTTGTCTCTATTAGTACAGTACCATGGATCAGTGTAAAGACATTCTTAGTGTAAAGACATCAGTGTAAAGACATTCCTAGTCCTGTTGTCTCTATTAGTACAGTACCATGGATCAGTGTAAAGACATTCCTAGTCCTGTTGTCTCTATTAGTACAGTACCATGGATCAGTGTAAAGACATTCCTAGTCCTGTTGTCTCTATTAGTACAGTACCATGGATCAGTGTAAAGACATTCCTAGTCCTGTTGTCTCTATTAGTACAGTACCATGGATCAGTGTAAAGACATCCCCAGTCCTGTTGTCTCTATTAGTACAGTACCATGGATCAGTGTAAAGACATTCCTAGTCCTGTTGTCTCTATTAGTACAGTACCATGGATCAGTGTAAAGACATTCCTAGTCCTGTTGTCTCTATTAGTACAGTACCATGGATCAGTGTAAAGACATTCCTAGTCCTGTTGTCTCTATTAGTACAGTACCATGGATCAGTGTAAATACATTCCTAGTCCTGTTGTCTCTATTAGTACAGTACCATGGATCAGTGTAAAGACATTCCTAGTCCTGTTGTCTCTATTAGTACAGTACCATGGATCAGTGTAAAGACATCCCCAGTCCTGTTGTCTCTATTAGTACAGTACCATGGATCAGTGTAAAGACATTCCTAGTGTAAAGACATCAGTGTAAAGACATTCCTAGTCCTGTTGTCTCTATTAGTACAGTATCATGGATCAGTGTAAAGACATTCCTAGTCCTGTTGTCTCTATTAGTACAGTACCATGGATCAGTGTAAAGACATCCCCAGTCCTGTTGTCTCTATTAGTACAGTACCATGGATCAGTGTAAAGACATTCCTAGTCCTGTTGTCTCTATTAGTACAGTACCATGGATCAGTGTAAAGACATTCCTAGTCCTGTTGTCTCTATTAGTACAGTACCATGGATCAGTGTAAAGACATTCCTAGTCCTGTTGTCTCTATTAGTACAGTACCATGGATCAGTGTAAAGACATTCCTAGTCCTGTTGTCTCTATTAGTACAGTACCATGGATCAGTGTAAAGACATTCCTAGTCCTGTTGTCTCTATTAGTACAGTACCATGGATCAGTGTAAAGACATTCCTAGTCCTGTTGTCTCTATTAGTACAGTACCATGGATCAGTGTAAAGACATTCCTAGTCCTGTTGTCTCTATTTGTATCTATTGTCCCACTGTTCCATTCCAAGCACACTGTCCCACTGTGTCCTTCTCTGCCCTTTCAGACAGACTGGCTCGGTTGGAGTGTAACTCTGTTGTTTAGGTTGGAGCGTAACTCTGTTGTTTAGGTTGGAGTGTAACTCTGTTGTTTAGGTTGGAGTGTAACTCTGTTGTTTGGGTTAGAGTGTAACTCTGTTGTTTAGGTTGGAGTGTAACTCTGTTGTTTAGGTTGGAGTGTAACTCTGTTGTTTAGGTTGGAGTGTAACTGTTGTTTAGGTTGGAGTGTAACATTGTAACTCTGTTGTTTAGGTTGGAGTGTAACTCTGTTGTTTAGGTTGGAGTGTAACATTGTAACTCTGTTGTTTAGGTTGGAGTGTAACTCTGTTGTTTGGGTTGGAGTGTAACTCTGTTGTTTAGGTTGGAGTGTAACTCTGTTGTTTAGGTTGGAGTGTAACTCTGTTGTTTAGGTTGGAGTGTAACATTGTAACTCTGTTGTTTGGGTTAGAGTGTAACTCTGTTGTTTAGGTTGGAGTGTAACATTGTAACTCTGTTGTTTGGGTTAGAGTGTAACTCTGTTGTTTAGGTTGGAGTGTAACTCTGTTGTTTAGGTTGGAGTGTAACTCTGTTGTTTAGGTTGGAGTGTAACTCTGTTGTTTGGGTTGGAGTGTAACTCTGTTGTTTAGGTTGGAGTGTAACTCTGTTGTTTAGGTTGGAGTGTAACATTGTAACTCTGTTGTTTGGGTTAGAGTGTAACTCTGTTGTTTAGGTTGGAGTGTAACTCTGTTGTTTAGGTTGGAGTGTAACATTGTAACTCTGTTGTTTGGGTTAGAGTGTAACTCTGTTGTTTAGGTTGGAGTGTAACTCTGTTGTTTAGGTTGGAGTGTAACATTGTAACTCTGTTGTTTGGGTTAGAGTGTAACTCTGTTGTTTAGGTTGGAGTGTAACTCTGTTGTTTAGGTTGGAGTGTAACTCTGTTGTTTAGGTTGGAGTGTAACATTGTAACTCTGTTGTTTGGGTTAGAGTGTAACTCTGTTGTTTAGGTTGGAGTGTAACTCTGTTGTTTAGGTTAGAGTGTAACTCTGTTGTTTAGGTTGGAGCGTAACTCTGTTGTTTAGGTTGGAGCGTAACTCTGTTGTTTAGGTTGGAGTGTAACTCTGTTGTTTGGGTTGGAGTGTAACATTGTAACTCTGTTGTTTGGGTTAGAGTGTAACTCTGTTGTTTAGGTTGGAGTGTAACATTGTAACTCTGTTGTTTAGGTTGGAGTGTAACTCTGTTGTTTAGGTTGGAGTGTAACTCTGTTGTTTAGGTTGGAGTGTAACTCTGTTGTTTAGGTTGGAGCGTAACTCTGTTGTTTAGGTTGGAGTGTAACATTGTAACTCTGTTGTTTAGGTTGGAGTGTAACATTGTAACTCTGTTGTTTGGGTTAGAGTGTAACTCTGTTGTTTAGGTTGGAGTGTAACATTGTAACTCTGTTGTTTAGGTTGGAGTGTAACTCTGTTGTTTAGGTTGGAGTGTAACTCTGTTGTTTAGGTTGGAGCGTAACTCTGTTGTTTAGGTTGGAGTGTAACATTGTAACTCTGTTGTTTAGGTTAGAGTGTAACTCTGTTGTTTGGGTTAGAGTGTAACTCTGTTGTTTAGGTTGGAGTGTAACTCTGTTGTTTAGGTTGGAGTGTAACTCTGTTGTTTAGGTTGGAGTGTAACATTGTAACTCTGTTGTTTAGGTTGGAGCGTAACTCTGTTGTTTAGGTTGGAGTGTAACTGTTGTTTAGGTTGGAGTGTAACATTGTAACTCTGTTGTTTAGGTTGGAGTGTAACTCTGTTGTTTAGGTTGGAGTGTAACTGTTGTTTAGGTTGGAGTGTAACATTGTAACTCTGTTGTTTAGGTTGGAGTGTAACTCTGTTGTTTAGGTTGGAGTGTAACTCTGTTGTTTAGGTTGGAGTGTAACTCTGTTGTTTAGTTGGAGTGTAACTCTGTTGTTTAGGTTGGAGTGTAACTCTGTTGTTTAGGTTGGAGTGTAACTCTGTTGTTTAGGTTGGAGTGTAACATTGTAACTCTGTTGTTTGGGTTGGAGTGTAACATTGTAACTCTGTTGTTTAGGTTGGAGTGTAACTCTGTTGTTTGGGTTAGAGTGTAACTCTGTTGTTTGGGTTAGAGTGTAACTCTGTTGTTTAGGTTGGAGCGTAACTCTGTTGTTTAGGTTGGAGTGTAACTCTGTTGTTTGGGTTAGAGTGTAACTCTGTTGTTTAGGTTGGAGTGTAACTCTGTTGTTTGGGTTAGAGTGTAACTCTATTGTTTAGGTTGGAGTGTAACTCTGTTGTTTAGGTTGGAGTGTAACATTGTAACTCTGTTGTTTGGGTTAGAGTGTAACTCTGTTGTTTAGGTTGGAGCGTAACTCTGTTGTTTGGGTTGGAGTGTAACTCTGTTGTTTAGGTTGGAGTGTAACTCTGTTGTTTAGGTTGGAGTGTAACTCTGTTGTTTAGGTTGGAGTGTAACTCTGTTGTTTGGGTTGGAGTGTAACTCTGTTGTTTAGGTTGGAGCGTAACTCTGTTGTTTAGGTTGGAGTGTAACTCTGTTGTTTGGGTTAGAGTGTAACTCTGTTGTTTAGGTTGGAGTGTAACTCTGTTGTTTAGGTTGGAGTGTAACATTGTAACTCTGTTGTTTAGGTTGGAGTGTAACTCTGTTGTTTAGGTTGGAGTGTAACATTGTAACTCTGTTGTTTAGGTTGGAGTGTAACTCTGTTGTTTAGGTTGGAGTGTAACTCTGTTGTTTAGGTTGGAGCGTAACTCTGTTGTTTAGGTTGGAGTGTAACATTGTAACTCTGTTGTTTAGGTTAGAGTGTAACTCTGTTGTTTGGGTTAGAGTGTAACTCTGTTGTTTAGGTTGGAGTGTAACTCTGTTGTTTAGGTTGGAGTGTAACTCTGTTGTTTAGGTTGGAGTGTAACATTGTAACTCTGTTGTTTAGGTTGGAGCGTAACTCTGTTGTTTAGGTTGGAGTGTAACTGTTGTTTAGGTTGGAGTGTAACATTGTAACTCTGTTGTTTAGGTTGGAGTGTAACTCTGTTGTTTAGGTTGGAGTGTAACTCTGTTGTTTGGGTTAGAGTGTAACATTGTAACTCTGTTGTTTAGGTTGGAGTGTAACTCTGTTGTTTAGGTTGGAGTGTAACTGTTGTTTAGGTTGGAGTGTAACATTGTAACTCTGTTGTTTAGGTTGGAGTGTAACTCTGTTGTTTAGGTTGGAGTGTAACTCTGTTGTTTAGGTTGGAGTGTAACTCTGTTGTTTAGTTGGAGTGTAACTCTGTTGTTTAGGTTGGAGTGTAACTCTGTTGTTTAGGTTGGAGTGTAACTGTTGTTTAGGTTGGAGTGTAACATTGTAACTCTGTTGTTTAGGTTGGAGTGTAACTCTGTTGTTTAGGTTGGAGTGTAACATTGTAACTCTGTTGTTTGGGTTGGAGTGTAACATTGTAACTCTGTTGTTTAGGTTGGAGTGTAACTCTGTTGTTTGGGTTAGAGTGTAACTCTGTTGTTTGGGTTAGAGTGTAACTCTGTTGTTTAGGTTGGAGCGTAACTCTGTTGTTTGGGTTAGAGTGTAACTCTGTTGTTTAGGTTGGAGTGTAACTCTGTTGTTTAGGTTGGAGTGTAACATTGTAACTCTGTTGTTTAGGTTGGAGTGTAACTCTGTTGTTTAGGTTGGAGTGTAACATTGTAACTCTGTTGTTTAGGTTGGAGTGTAACTCTGTTGTTTAGGTTGGAGTGTAACATTGTAACTCTGTTGTTTGGGTTAGAGTGTAACTCTGTTGTTTAGGTTGGAGTGTAACTCTGTTGTTTGGGTTAGAGTGTAACTCTGTTGTTTAGGTTGGAGTGTAACTCTGTTGTTTGGGTTAGAGTGTAACTCTGTTGTTTAGGTTGGAGTGTAACTCTGTTGTTTAGGTTGGAGTGTAACTCTGTTGTTTAGGTTGGAGTGCAACATTGTAACTCTGTTGTTTGGGTTAGAGTGTAACTCTGTTGTTTAGGTTAGAGTGTAACTCTGTTGTTTGGGTTGGAGTGTAACTCTGTTGTTTAGGTTGGAGTGTAACTCTGTTGTTTGGGTTGGAGTGTAACATTGTAACTCTGTTGTTTAGGTTGGAGTGTAACTCTGTTGTTTGGGTTGGAGTGTAACATTGTAACTCTGTTGTTTAGGTTGGAGTGTAACTCTGTTGTTTGGGTTGGAGTGTAACTCTGTTGTTTAGGTTGGAGTGTAACTCTGTTGTTTAGGTTGGAGTGTTACATTGTAACTCTGTTGTTTGGGTTAGAGTGTAACTCTGTTGTTTAGGTTGGAGTGTAACTCTGTTGTTTAGGTTGAAGTGCAACATTGTAACTCTGTTGTTTGGGTTAGAGTGTAACTCTGTTGTTTAGGTTGGAGTGTAACTCTGTTGTTTGGGTTGGAGTGTAACTCTGTTAGGTGAAAAGAGGAGATGAGATGGGAAGAGAGGGCTAGACAGGGTTAGATGGGGTTAAATGGGGGAGACAGAGCTAAGAGGGGCCAAATGGGGGAGATGGTTAGATGGGGATAGATGGGGAGACAGAGCTAGATGGAGCTAGATGGGGGAGACAGAGCTAGATGGAGCTAAATGGGTGAGACAGGGCTATATGGGGAGACAGGGCTAGATGGAGCTAAATGGGTGAGACAGAGCTAGATGGAGCTAGATGGGTGAGACAGAGCTAGATGGAGCTAAATGGGTGAGACAGGGCTATATGGGGAGACAGGGCTAGATGGAGCTAAATGGGTGAGACAGAGCTAGATGGAGCTAGATGGGTGAGACAGAGCTAGATGGAGCTAAATGGGTGAGACAGGGCTATATGGGGAGACAGGGCTAGATGGAGCTAGATGGGGGAGACAGAGCTAGATGGAGCTAAATGGGTGAGACAGGGCTATATGGGGAGACAGGGCTAGATGGAGCTAGATGGAGCTAAATGGGTGAGACAGGGCTATATGGGGAGACAAGGCTAGATGGAGCTAGATGGGGGAGACAGAGCTAGACGAAACTAGATGGAGCTAGATGGGGGAGACAGAGCTAGACGAAACTAGATGGAGCTAGATGGGGGAGACAGAGCTAGACAAAACTAGATGGAGCTAGATGGGGGAGACAGAGCTAGACAAAACTAGATGGAGCTAGATGGGGGAGACAGGGCTAGATGGGGGAGACAAGTCTAGATGGAGCTAGATTGGGGAGACAGAACTAGATGGAGCTAGATGAAGCTAGATGGGGGAGACCGGGCTTGATGGAGCTAGATGGGGAGACAGGGATAGATGGAGCTAGATGGAGCTAGATGGGGAGACAAGGCTAGATGGAGCTAGATGGTGTGGCAGGGTAGCCTAGGGGTTAGAGCGTTGGACTAGTAACCGGAAGGTTGCAAGTTCAAACCCCTGAGCTGACAGGGTACAAATCTGTCGTTCTGCCCCTGAACAGGCAGTTAACCCACTGTTCCTAGGCCGTCATTGAAAATAACAATTTGTTCTGCCTAGTTAAATAAAGGTAAAATGATTTTTTTTTTTTTTTAAAGATGGAGCTAGATGGGGAGACAAGGCTAGATGGAGCTAGATGGAGCTAGATGGGGGAGACAAGGCTAGATGGAGCTAGATGGAGCTAGATGGGGAGACAAGGCTAGATGGGGCTAGATGGAGCTAGATGGGGAGACAAGGCTAGATGGGGCTAGATGGGGAGACAAGGCTAGATGGAGCTAGATGGAGCTAGATGGGGAGACAAGGCTAGATGGAGCTCGATGGAGCTAGATGGGGAGACAAGGCTAGATGGGGCTAGATGGAGCTAGATGGGGAGACAAGGCTAGATGGGGCTAGATGGGGAGACAAGGCTAGATGGAGCTAGATGGAGCTAGATGGGGAGACAAGGCTAGATGGAGCTCGATGGGGAAGACAGGGTTAGATGGAGCTAGATAGGGAGACAGGGTTAGATGGGGCTAGATAGGGAGACAGGGCTAGATGGGGCTAGATAGGGAGACAGGGCTAGATGAGACAGTGTTAACCGGAGTAGAAGGCCATGGGGTAAAGGGTACCTTTCATGGTATGTTACTATAACCCTCTTCCTTCCTGGTGGGCATGAAAAAAAGAGGCTTCTGGGATTCATATGTATCTCAGTGGTGATGTTTTTCCACTGTGTTCTCTGTAGAGTACATGGTGCCTGCCAACTGGTACATCATGTAGAGAGTAGAGACATATGCAATGACTTTGTGTTGGGATTTCATCTTGTAAACTAGCCTGAAATGTACTGTTAAATGGATCAAGGGAGGTTTGATTGTTGGCTATAAAGACACTAGAGTCCTCCCCCTATAAAGACACTAGAATCCTCCCACTATAAAGACACTAGAGTCCTCCCCCTATAAAGTCACTAGAATCCTCCCCCTATAAAGACACTAGAATCCTCCCACTATAAAGACACTCGAGTCCTCCCCCTATAAAGTCACTAGAATCCTCCCCCTATAAAGACACTAGAGTCCTCCCCCTATAAAGACACTAGAGTCCTCCCCCTATAAAGACACTAGAATCCTCCCCCTATAAAGACACTAGAGTCCTCCCCCTATAAAGACACTAGAGTCCTCCCCCTATAAAGACACTATAGTCCTCCCCCTATAAAGACACTATAGTCCTCCCCCTATAAAGACAGTAGAGTCCTCCCCCTATAAAGGCACTAGAGTCCTCCCCCTATAAAGACACTAGAGTCCTCCCCCTATAAAGACACTAGAGTCCTCCCCCTATAAAGTCACTAGAATCCTCCCCCTATAAAGACACTAGAGTCCTCCCCCTATAAAGACACTAGAGTCCTCCCCCTATAAAGACACTAGAGTCCTCCCCCTATAAAGACACTAGAGTCCTCCCCCTATAAAGACACTAGAATCCTCCCCCTATAAAGACACTAGAGTCCTCCCCCTATAAAGTCACTAGAGTCCTCCCCCTATAAAGACACTAGAGTCCTCCCCCTATAAAGACACTAGAGTCCTCCCCCTATAAAGACACTAGAGTCCTCCCCCTATAAAGACACTAGAGTCCTCCCCCTATAAAGACACTAGAGTCCTCCCCCTATAAAGTCACTAGAATCCTCCCCCTATAAAGACACTAGAGTCCTCCCCCTATAAAGACACTAGAGTCCTCCCCCTATAAAGACACTAGAGTCCTCCCCCTATAAAGACACTAGAGTCCTCCCCCTATAAAGACACTAGAGTCCTCCCCCTATAAAGACACTAGAGTCCTCCCCCTATAAAGTCACTAGAATCCTCCCCCTATAAAGACAGTAGAGTCCTCCCCCTATAAAGACACTAGAGTCCTCCCCCCATAAAGACACTAGAGTCCTCCCCCTATGAAGACACTAGAGTCCTCCCCCTATAAAGACACTAGAGTCCTCCCCCTATAAAGACACTAGAGTCCTCCCCCTATAAAGACACTAGAATCCTCCCCCTATAAAGACACTAGAGGCCTCCCCCTATAAAGACACTAGAATCCTCCCCCTATAAAGACACTAGAGTCCTCCCCCTATAAAGTCACTAGAGTTCTCCCCCTATAAAGACACTAGAGTCCTCCCCCTATAAAGACACTAGAGTCCTCCCCCTATAAAGACACTAGAGTCCTCCCCCTATAAAGACACTAGAGTCCTCCCCCTATAAAGACACTAGAGTCCTCCCCCTATAAAGACACTAGAGTCCTCCCCTATAATGACTATTGGAACACCTCACCCTAGAATTCAGAACAGATCAATTGTGTGGTTCATCTGAGTTAATTACATTTATACATTACAGTGGAGGAGGGGAACATGTTCAACATATGGGATATGGGAAGTCTGGTCGCAATTAATCAGGTGTCAAGTCATGACAAAGGAAATGTGTGTTTGCAATCACACGCTACATGGTTCCCTAAACAGCCTGACCACTTAATGAAGATGTTTGTCATTTTCTGTGAGTACTACAGCTCCAGACACTGCAACACACACACACACACACACACACACACACACACACACACACACACACACACACACACACACACACACCATAACCATATGGCTAATACAGCACTGTGGTTTCACACACACACACACACACACACACACACACACACACACACACACACACACACACACACACACACACACACACACACACACACACACACACACACACACACACACACACACACACCATAACCATATGACTAATACAGCACTATGGTTTCACACACACACACACACACACACACACACTCACACCATAACCATATGGCTGATACAGCACTGTGGTTTCACACACACCATGGAATGTGTGATAAAGAATAGGCCTCACAATAAAATGAGAATGGTCATATGCTGAAAATAGACTTTGAGGCAGATTAGTTGACATACTCTGTTCTGTGGTGAATGGGAATGAATGGAAGATGATTCTGTGGTGTATGGGAATGAATGGAGGATGATTCTGTGGTGAATGGGAATGAATGGAGGACGGCTCTGTGGTGAATGGGAATGAATGGAGGATGATTCTGTGGTGAATAGGAATGAATGGAGGATGATTCTGTGGTGAATGGGAATGAATGGAGGATGATTCTGTGGTGAATGGGAATGAATGGAGGATGATTCTGTGGTGAATGGGAATGAATGGAGGATGATTCTGTGGTGAATGGGAATGAATGGAGGATAATTCTGTGGTGAATGGGAATGAATGGAGGATGATTCTGTGGTGAATGGGAATGAATGGAGGACGGCTCTGTGGTGAATGGGAATGAATGGAGGATGATTCTGTGGTGAATGGGAATGAATGGAGGACGGCTCTGTGGTGAATGGGAATGAATGGAGGACGGCTCTGTGGTGAATGGGAATGAATGGAGGACGGCTTTGTGGTGAATGGGAATGAATGGAGGATGATTCTGTGGTGAATGGGAATGAATGGAGGACGGCTCTGTGGTGAATGGGAATGAATGGAGGACGGCTCTGTGGTGAATGGGAATGAATGGAGGATGGCTCTGTGCATGAAAAGATAGATTAGTGCCAGTTGACCAGAAGCTTCAACCTGCTGTTGTTGTAGAGCTGCTACTGGACATACTCCTGTAGTAACAGATGATTGGTCTATAGCTACTGTAGTAACAGATGATTGGTCTATAGCTCCTGTACTAACAGATGATTGTTCTATAGCTCCTGTACTAACATATGATTGGTCTACAGCTCCTGTACTAACAGATGATTGTTCTATAGCTCCTGTACTAACATATGATTGGTCTACAGCTCCTGTACTAACAGATGATTGGTCTATAACTCCTGTACTAACAGATGATTGGTCTATATATCCTGTACTAACAGATGATTGGTCTATAGCTCCTGTACTAACAGATGATTGGTCTATAGCTCCTGTACTAACAGATGATTGGTCTATAGCTCCTGTACTAACAGATGATTGGTCTATAGCTCCTGTACTAACAGATGATTGGTCTATAGCTCCTGTACTAACAGATGATTGGTCTATAGCTCCTGTACTAACAGATGATTGGTCTATAGCTCCTGTACTAACAGATGATTGGTCTATAGCTCCTGTACTGAAGACGGCTCTTTACATCACTTTGGCAACAATGTGAGACGTGTGTGTGTGTGTGTGTGTGTGTGTGAGGGAGACTGGATGCAGGGAGAGGGGAAATGACCTCTAATTTATAGAGTCTCTGTATAATGACAGATACCGTGTCCCATGTACATGACCTCTAGTCTATAGAGTCTCTGTATAATGACAGATAACGTGTCCCATGTACATGACCTCTAGTCTATAGAGTCTCTGTATAATGACAGATAACGTGTCCCATGTACATGACCTCTAGTCTATAGAGTCTCTGTATAATGACAGATAACGTGTCCCATGTACATGACCTCTAGTCTATAGAGTCTCTGTATAATGACAGATAACGTGTCCCATGTACATGACCTCTAGTCTATAGAGTCTCTGTATAATGACAGATAACGTGTCCCATGTACATGACCTCTAGTCTATAGAGTCTCTATATAATGACAGATAACGTGTCCCATGTACATGACCTCTAGTCTATAGAGTCTCTATATAATAACAGATAACGTGTCCCATGTACATGACCTCTAGTCTATAGAGTCTCTGTATAATGACAGATAGCGTGTCCCATGTACATGACCTCTAGTCTATAGAGTCTCTATATAATGACAGATAACGTGTCCCATGTACATGACCTCTAGTCTATAGAGTATAATGACAGCTGTTTTTGATTCCCCAGTGAAAGGACCATTATATAAATGTTCAATTTAAATAATCCCCTATAGCTCTTACAATGATTTTTAATTGAATGCCAAATGAAATCGCTATCAATCACCTGGCGGGAGTATAAAACGAACCCGTCATGCTTTCTGTAGACTATAATATACTCAGACAGTGTAATAAGCCTATATGGACTAACACAACGACTGAATAGTAGCCTCTGTGTCATAGTGCTGTCTGTCTGACAGTCTGTCTGTCTGACAGTCTGTGGAGCACCAGGAAGTGTGTTAACCCACATTGTGGGGGGGACAAAGGGGTGGTTTTTAATCTGCCAGCGTGTGTGATGCGGTCATATTGAAGGGCGGGGGGGTGTGTGCAGTGCAGGAACAGGGAGGGGTGGGGGAGAGAGAGAGAGAGGGAGGGAGGGAGGGAGGGGGGAGGAGGTGGTAGACAGACTGGGTGTGAGGAAACACTGTTTTCACCGACACCTCCAGAGATTTTCCTGATAAGATTAGGCTACGCACGCACGCACGCACGCACGCACACACACACACACACACACACACACACACACACACACACACACACACACACACACACACACACACACACACACACGGCAGGGTGAATACTGCCTTACATTTTATTTTATTTGACCTTTATTTAACAAGTCAGTTAAGAACAAATTCTTAATTTCAATGATGTAGTACAGCTGATCTACAGACTGGTAGTTATTGTATCTCCTATATTACCACAGCTTTATTGTAGTACAGCTGATTTACAGACTGGTAGGTATAGTGTCTCCTATATTACCACAGCTTTAATGTAGTACAGCTGATTTACAGACTGGTAGGTATAGTGTCTCCTATATTACCACAGCTTTATTGTAGTACAGCTGATTTACAGACTGGTAGGTATAGTGTCTCCTATATTACCACAACTTTAATGTAGTACAGCTGATTTACAGACTGGTAGGTATAGTGTCTCCTATATTACCACAACTTTAATGTAGTACAGCTGATCTACTGACTGGTAGGTATAGTGTCTCCTATATTACCACAGCTTTATTGTAGTACAGCTGATCTACTGACTGGTAGGTATAGTGTCTCCTATATTACCACAGCTTTAATGTAGTACAGCTGATCTACAGACTGGTAGTTATTGTATCTCCTATATTACCACAGCTTTATTGTAGTACAGCTGATTTACAGACTGGTA